>NC_138373.1:149807653-149839638 GCF_054177405.1 Leptonychotes weddellii | reverse complement strand
TTTCCATAGTTTGGCTATTGTGGACATTGCTGCTATAAACATTGGGGTGCATGTACCCCTTTGGATCACTACAGTTGTATCTTTGGGGTAAATACCCAGTAGTGCAATTGCTGGGTTGTAGGGTAGCTCTATTTTCAACTTTTTGAGGAACCTCCATACTGTTTTCCAGAGTGGCTGCGCCAGCTTGCATTCCCACCAACAGTGTAGGGGGGTTCCCCTTTCTCCGCATCCCCGCCAACACCTGTTGTTTCCTGACTTGTTAATTTTAGCCATTCTGACTGGTGTGAGGTGGTATCTCATTGAGATTTTGATTTGGATTTCCCTGATGCCGAGTGATGCTGAACACTTTTTCATGTGTCTGTTGGCCATTTGAATGTCTTCTTTGCAGAAATATCTGTTCATGTCTTCTGCCCATTTCTTGATTGGATTATTTGTTCTTTGGGTTATGAGTTTGATAAGTCCTTTATAGATTTTGGATACTAGTCCTTTATCTGATATGTCATTTGCAAATATCTTCAGAGGGAAAGAATCTTAAGCAGAGTCTGCACTGAGTGTGGAGCCCAACATGGGGCTCAATCTCATGATCCTGAGATCATGACCTGAGCTGAAACCAAGAGTCAGATGTTTAACTGAGCCACCCAGGTGCCCCAAGACTTTATTATTTTTTTTAGAGCAGTTTTAGTTTCACAGAAAGATTAGGAAAGTATAGAGATTTCCCATTACCCCCATATCTCACCCTCACTCCTCCCCACCATCCAATATCCCCCACCAGGTGGTACATTTGTTAAGATTGATGAACCTATATCTACACATCCTTATCACCCAGAGTCCATAGTTTACATTGGGGTTCACTCTTGGTGTTGTACATTCTTTGGGTTTGGATGAGTGTATAAGATATGTATCCACAATTATGGTATCATAGATAATAGTCTCCCTGCCCTAAAAATCCTCTGTGTCCCCCCATTCACCCCTCTCCCAATGACTCGCACCCAATGATCCTTTTACTTTCTCCATAGTTTGGTCTTTCCTACCTTTTTTGGAGAAGGCTTTTTCCCCCATCTCCTTTTAGAGGGAGACATTTTGCTAGAATGTCACACAGTTGGAGTCATACAGTATGCAACCTTTCCAGACTGGCTTTGTTCACTTAGCAATTTGCGTTTAGGTTTTCTCCATGGCTTTTCATGGCTTGATAGCTCATTTCTTTTTAGAACTGAATAATACTCCATTTGTCTGGATGGACCATAGTTCGTTTATCCATTCACCTACTAAAGGACATTTTGGTTGCTTGCAAGTTTTGGCAATTATAGATAAAGCTGCTGTAAACATCTGTTTGCAGGTTTTTGTGTGAGCATACATTTTTTTACTCCTTTGGAAGGAACCCTTAGACTGTCTTCCTGAGTGGCTGTACCATTTCGCATTCCCACCAGCAATTAATGAACATTCGTTTTGCTCCACATCCTAGTCAGTATTTAGTGTTGTCAGTGTTCTGGAGTAGGACCATTTTAATAGGTGTGTAATGATACCTCATTGTTGTTTTAATTTGTGCTTCCCTGATGATTTATGATGTGGAGCATCTTTTCATATGCTTATTTGCAATTTGTACATCTTTGGTGTCTGTTAAGGACTTTGGTCCATTTTTAAGTCAGACTGTTCACTTTCTGATTGTCGAGTTTTAAGAGTTCTTTGTATATTTTAGATCATAGTCCTTTATCAGATGTGTCTTTTGCGAGTATTTTCTCCCAGTCTGTGGCTTCTCTTCTCATTCTCTTGACATTGTCTTTTGCAAGAAGATGTTTTTAATTTTAATGAAGTCCAGCTTACCAATTATTTCTCTCATGGATCATGTCTTCGGTGTAATACCTAAAAAGTCATCACCAAACCCAAGGTCATCTAGATTTCCTCCTATGTTATCTTATAAGACTTTCATAGTTTTGCTTTTTACCCCTTTGACTGGGGTTGAATTGAATTTATAGATCAATTGAAAAGAATTGACATCTTGACAATATTGAATCTTCCTATCCAAGAATATGAAATATCTCTCCATTTACTTAGTTATTCTTTGATTTTGTTTCTCAGAGTTTTGTAGTTTTCCTCATATAGATTTTATACATATTTTGTTAGATTTATACTTAAGTATTTCTTTGTATAGGTGTTAATGTAAATGGTACTGTGTTTTCTATTTTAAATTCCACTTGTTCATTGCTGGTTATAAGAAAATGATTGACTTTTATATATTAACTTTGTATCCTGAAACCTGTCATAATCACTTATTATTTCCAGGCGATTAAAAAAATTCTTTCAGATTTTCTATATAGATGATCATGCCATCTGCAAACAAAGCAGCTTTATTTCTTCCCTCCTAATCTGTATACCTTTTATTTACTTTTCTTGTCTTATTGCATTACCTAAAACTTCCAGTACAACGTTGGAAAGGAATCGTGAGGAGGGACATCCTTACCTTGTACCTGATCTTAGTGGGAAAGCTTCAGGTTTCTCATCATTAAGTATTATGTCAATGGTAGGTTTTTGTAGATATTCTTTATCAAGTTGAGGATCATCTTGAGCTTTTTTAGGATAGGGCCTCTGGTATGGAGAGGTATGTAGAAATTCAGCTGCCAGGCATAAATGGGCCCTGGCTCTCAAAAACAAGGCTAGACCCAGGGGTGAGAACAGAGTCTCTAGGAGGGTTGGGGAATAGCTGTGGCCCTGTGCATCTTTCCCATCTTATGTCAGCTCTAGTCCTAGGACTGATGATGGATCTGAACCTCCAGCTGGGGAGTGAGGGGACAGTGGCTCATGCATGGGAAAGGAGGACCTAAGGGCATCACTGAAAACTCTGTCCTGAGGGGTTGAAGGCCATGCCCAAGGCAAGAATGCAGGGACCCCCAGGAGGCATCTTGGAGAGAGGCCTGGACAGACAAATCCTGTGAGTGTGATTCAAGGCCTGGAGCTGTCTCTGACTGAAGGCAGTCTGAGGGTGGAGGTGTGGATAGAGGAGCCAGAAGAGGTGGGTGTAGGGTGCTGGGCTCAGAGAAGTCAGGCTGGGCTAGGACCTTGCACAGTCATGGTGAAACTAGAGCACTAGCCCTGGCTGGGGGAGCTGACAGAGACATAAGAGGGAGCTTGAGGCCCACATGGCCCCTTAACCCCATCCTGGGAATCGTTACCCCACCTCACCATTGCAGGGACTTGTCTAGAACTCACGGAGTGCTCAGACTCTGTTCTCAATTTCAAATGCATCTTCCTTGCATGAGATTCTCCTGCTCTCTGGACCGTGGTTCTATTCAGGTCTCTAGACTGCTCTCTCTCTGTTGGGTAACTGTTTCCTTTGAATTGATACACTCCTGAGTATGATAGAGGAAGTGGTAAGCATGTGTCTTGGGGTGATTAGTATGGAAGTGGGGGTGCTGACTGGACATGTGTATTCTCTCACACCAGACAGTCTCAGGTGACGAGGCAGGGAGGGGTTGGGATTTGGTGGGGAGGCGGATGAAGAGAGCTGAGTAGATTCAGCCTGTGTGGGGTAAACATCTTTGGGTTCCAGGGCCATCCATCAGCGCAGGGGTCCAGGGCCATCCATCAGCCCTAGGGATCAAGGCCATCAGGGCCTCCCCCATCTGGGAGCTGCCCCAGAAACTTGACCCCCAGCACTGCTCCTTCCTTCTAGCCCAGTCCTCTCTGCAGGTGGTTCTTCTATAGGCTCCTAAAATTCTCTGCATCACCATCTCTTCACATGGCCACTCCCTCTGCAGCCTCAGGGGTTCCTTTCCCCCAACACCCATTAAGGCAGGATGCTTCAAAACTGCCATGAGAGCATTCGACGTTCTTAGGATTTTGTTTTCCTACTGATTACAAAAGAAAAATGGGTAATAACTCTGTTAATTGAGGGAAGTCACAAAGGTTCCAGAACTTCCATAGACCCTGCCCTTATCCTGTACAGAATGGTCAGTTGTGTCCAGTGATGCTAATTCTGTTTTGATGGCCTTGGGGGAGAATTCCTGTCCTTTTGTTTCTAGGAGGAGGAACCCCACTCACCTTTAACGCTTCTTTTTTATTTTTTAAAGGAAGTTTTTTTTTAAAGATTTTATTTATTTATTTGAGAGAGTGAGCACAAGCAGGGGGCAGCGGCAGAGGGAGAGGGAGAAGCAAGCTCCCCACCGAGCATGGAGCCCGATGTGGGGCTCAATCCCAGGACCCTGGGATCATGACCTGAGCTGAAGGCAGACGCTTAATGACTGAGCCACCCAGGCGCCCCGCCCCCCATCCTTTAAGCCTTCTTGAGAGCGTTCCTGAGGAGGTTTCACTCTCCACTTGGCACTGAACTACCAAGAGTGGAAGAGAGGGCAGCTGTCGGTGGCAGCTGAAACTGGTTACCACCTTCCGCAAGAGACCATTAGGGCAATCCCAGCACGTGGACTTCCTGGTTCACCCCAATCACTGCCAGAAGTCCTGGCCTTCATGTCAGAGGGCTCTTCCGTATACTTCCTAGTCATACCCCTGTATGACCCCTCAGCTTTTCCAAACCTTTCCCTGTACCAGTGGGGACTCATGGTCTAGCTAGGGCCCACTCTCTCTTGGTCTCTTTGATGACTGCCCCCTACATTCTTGCTATGGGTCGGAGATAGAGTTCATACAGAGGTAATTAAGTTAAAATGAGGTCATTATGGGCCAATGGGGTAAAATAGGTCCCGTATCCAATATGACTAGTGTCCTTATCAAAAGAGAAACTTTAGAGACAGACACACATACAGAGAGCACCAATGTGAACATGAAACACAGCCATCTACAAGCCAAGAAGAAGAGAGAACAGATGCTTCCCTCACACTCCCCAGAAGGAACCAACCTTGCTGACACCTTGATTTTCAACTTCTGGCCTCCAGAACTGAGACAATAAATTGTAGTTTGTTCAGCTACCCATTCTGTGGTACTTTGTTAGGTCAGCCCCAGGAAACTGCTATCTATACCCTGAGCTCTGACTCCAAGCTGCCCTCCTCTGAAGCCATGGCAGCTCTCTCCAGTGGAGGATGGTTTCTGTCTGCTCCTTCTACAACCCCAGCTCATTTGAAGTTCTTGGCACAGGGTCTACTGTGCCCTCTTGTGTCGCTAGCACTGCCAGCACTCCAGTCAACCCCTGCCCATCACTGCTGACTCGAGTAGCAGTCCATCACTGCTGGCTCACTCCTGCTCCTACTGCCTCAGGTCATCGTTTCACAAGATGGCGCCATCCAGTACTTGGTCTCCTGGCCACTCCTTCCATTCACCAGAGCTGTGACTCAGAGCCTATTTCTTTCCACAACACCACAGCCAATGGGTGAAGCACATGGATTCTGGAGTCATCGACTATGGAGTTGATTTCTGGCCCTGCCATCTAGAACTCTGAGTCTTTGGGCAAGTCTTTTAACCTCTCTGAATGGGTATCAGTGTTTATCTATAAAGTGAAGATGACACTAGTACCTATTTTACGGGGTTGTTTTGAAGATTAAACGAGAAGGTGCAAATAAGGAACTATGTGGTCCATAATGAACTCATCATACATGCTATCATCATTATTATTATTTCCCGGAAGTAAGAGCAGTTGAGCAGGTAGAACTTTGTAACCCAAGAGGATGGGAGCAGAACAAGAGAGGACAATCCATGGGATCGTTTACTTGATTATATACTAGTGGTAGACTTAGGTCTGGAATACAGACCTTCTAAGTGCCAGACAATGCTTCTAAGTCCTAATACAATGCGTATAATTAACTTTCATATTTATTGTATAAGGCAGGGTCCAATCCAGAGACAGAGATCACACCAGTTATTTGACCCGAGAGATCTGAACATAAACAATTGTTAATTAAGTGTCTGGCTTCATCTGGCTTCATCTTTGGGTCACCCCTTCGCTGACAGGGCAGAAGGCTAGTGGTCATGGTGCCTACCAGATGGCCTCTGCCTTCCCCGGGACGTGGGGATAGGTAGCATCACTGACCTGCTATCCCCAGGTGTCTTTCTACTTCAGGCTTCAGAAATACTTTGTCCTTTTGTGCAAGACTTTGATCTATCCATCCATCCAACTTAGGTTTTGTTTCGGTATTCTCTGCCCTCCCCACTCCCGACACTCACACACACACACACACACACACACACACACATCTTCAGAGGTTCTCTGATTCAGTCATGGGGATTCTAGGATTCCAATTGCCCAGGTGCCTGAGGTTATAAAACTTGAGGATCTGCAAGAGCAAATGTTGCTTATCAAAGGCCTCTCTTTCCAAGCAGGAAGCACATAAGCCCCAGACCAGATGTCCCAAACAGTGCTACTTGGGTCTAGGTGTACATTGTTTAAATGTCAAATGGGTGAACAAGTCACTCCTATCTTACAGGAAATGTCCTGATATGTTCTCTTAAGGCACGGGAGGAAAAACACACAGCTTCTAAAAGTCCAGTGAACAGAAATAGCCAAGCCACCAGCACGGTTCCCGGATGGTTTTCTGTTCTCTTACAGGAACTGTTACAGGACGGTTTGGGCAGGGGGTGGCAGGACAGTGTGATCTGGTTGGGGTGTCTACAATTGCCTCCAGCTCCAGCCAGCCCTCCCTGTGCCCCTACTTCCTGCCTTACCGGTCCCTGGCTCAAATGTTTCAGATTTTCATTAAAGCTTAGGGCAGTTCTTGTTAGGTGGTCTTCTTTTCATGAAGTCTGCATTTTTGGGTGGCTGCTGTGTGCCGGGCAAGGGACAAGACACAGCTCCTTATTCTCACAAAACCCTGTGACAAAGAAGATACTCTTATTAGCCCATTTCACACACAAGGAAACTGAGTTACACAGTTAGGAGGTGATAGTGACAGGACCCATGTTTTCCACCCACAAGCCACAGGGCCTGCCTTGCTTCCCCGCTCTTCACAGCAGCCTCCAGGCCGAGAGATGCCTCCTTTTCCTTTTTAGCATGAACCTCCCTTCCCCCACCCTGTGCCCAGCAGCACCCGCCCTTCCTTCCTCTACTCCTATTCCTCTTTGCCCCTAAAGTCAAACCTCTAAACCAAGGCTACTCTCCAGGTTTACCGCTCGTAGGGAAATGGAACATTGACCAGATCTGCAAAGGTGGAAAGTCCCAAAGTTTTCAGCTTGGGAAGAGCTGTGAATCCCTTCCCAGACACAGTGCTGACTTGGACTCCTGCCCCAGCCTTTCTTCTCCGAGGCCAGCCTCCCCAGTCCATAGCCTCTTCCTGTCCTATCTTTCAGGAAAGCCCCACCTCCATCACATCTGTCTGCTGGAATGTCAAAAAACATATTGAGGTTCAGTAAGTTCATGGATTGCGTATTGCAGCTTTGGGCACTGCAAACAATAGAAGCCACTCCCTCAAGGAAATACTGACACCATTCAATCACTGCAGAGAAGGGCGATTGTCATCCTCACTCCTGCCATGCCCCATCTGGAGCCAAGAAAGAAAGAACTGATCAGTGTCACGTAACATCTAAAAAGGTACCAAGTGACCCAAGGCAGGGAGGGAGCGAATGCTCTTAGCATGGTAGATCAAAATAATTTAATTCACACGAAACAAAACCAAAGTTCTGAAAATTGGAGAATATGAACTTTCCATGGAAACCAATTTTTAAACTTTAAATTATATCTTTAATGTCATACTTGATGCATAGATAAGAGTATGTGTCGGGGCACCTGGGTGGCTCAGTCGTTAAGCGTCTGCCTTCAGCTCAGGTCAGGATCCCAGGGTCCTAGAATCGAGACCCGCGTCAGGCTCCCTGCTCGGTGGGAAGCCTGCTTCTCCCTCTCCCACTCCCCCTGCTTGTGTTCCCTCTCTCGCTGTGTTTCTCTCTGTCAAATAAATAAATAAAATCTTTTTTTAAAAAAAGAATATGTGTCACATGTATGTAAGCTATAAAGTATAATAAAACGAATCACTGTGAACCCATCCCTCAAACCCAAGTACTAGAACACAGTACCAGACATTTGTATCCGTCTTCCTCCCAGAAGTAACCACTCTCCTGAATTTTGTGTTTGCTATTTTTTGTTCATAGTTTTTGAGCTTTATTAAAATAAAAACATATCTTTGGAGACTTGATTTCTTCATTCAATTACATTTCTGAAAATCATTCATGTCTCCATGTATGTTTCACCATCGTGTTGTAATTAATGAATGAAACTACTGTTCTCTGGGCAGGTGTTTGGGTTTTTACATTTGTGGCAGGGGGTTGCAAAGAGACTTGTCACTGAATATTCTTGCTTATGTCCTCTGGTCGCATGTAAGAGTTCATTGTTGGGTCATAAAATACACGAATGTTCAACTTTACAAACTAACGGCAAACAGTTTTCCTAAGTGATTGAATTAATTTACATTCCTCTTATTTCTACTCGGCATATTTTCATGTTTATTGACAATTTTCTCTGTAGTGGAATTCTTATTTATGTTTTTTGCACATTTTAAAATATATTTGTCTGCATTTTTCTTATCGATATGTAGGAATTCTTTACATATTCTGAATACTAGTCTTTTGTCAGTTATATGTCTTGCAAATGTTTTCTAGATTTTGGCTTATGTTTTCCCTTGTGTCCTTGATGAACAGAATATCCTAAGTTTAATGTAGTCAAATGTATCAATATTTATTTATTTTTGTTTTGTTTAAGAAATCCTTCCCTAGCCCAAGATCAGGTAAATAGTATCCTACCTATCTTCTCAAAGTATTGCTTTTCCCTCTCATGATTCACTACATCTAGAATTGCTTTTTGGGATAGTTTAAATTAGGGATTTAGTCTCCTTTATTTTGTGCTCCATACAGTTGAGCAATTTGTCCATGCACCATATTTAAATTTTGTTCCTGCACCATTTTTAAATTTTGTTCCTGTTTTCCCCAATTGATTTACAAAGGTCCCTCTTTCATATATCAAATACCAGGTGTGCATGGTATTTCTGGGCTCTTTATTTTGTTCCACTGCTAAACTGTAAATTCCTGCACCAGTATCACACTGTTTTTCATTCCCATTGCTTTATAAGAAGTCTTGCTTTCTGGAAGGCATGTCTCATCACTTTATTCTTCTTCAGGAGTACATTGGCTATTCTGAGTCCTTTATTCTTCTATATAAATTTTAGAATAAATTTATGAAACTTTAAACAAACCAACAAAAACAAACAAAAAATATTGGAGTATTTTTTCCTAATTGCATTTAACCTATGGATATCTGTGGGTCAAGGGGAAGAAACAAAATCTTTATATGATATTAGCTTCCTATCCATGAACATCGGCTGTCTTTCCATTTATTTTGGTCTTTAATCTTTCAGTTGAGTTTTGTAATCTTATAGGTACAGGTCTTATACACTTTTAGATTTATTTTCAAGTAGTTTAAAATTTTATTGATGTTGTGAAATTCTTTTCAAATCGTTTATTGTTGGTATAAAAAGGCAATCAACTTTTAGTATTAATATCATCTGCCACATAGCTAAACTCTATTATCAGATCTAATAATTTGCCTATACATTCTATTGGGTTATCTATATAGACAATTATAGCAAATGTGAATAATGACAGATATGCTTTTGCTTTGCAGTCCTTATACTTTAGTTTCTTTTTATTGCCTTACTGAGCTGGCTAGGACCTCTAGTGTTGCATAGATGGGGAGTAACAGGTGTTCTTGCTTTCTTCCTGCCTTTCAAAGAAACTGCTGCTAATATTCCAGTATTTTTGTATTAAGAATGATGTTTGTTGTAGGTTTTTTTTAGGGTTTTATTTGTTTATGAGAGAGAGAGAGCAGAGGAAGGAGCAGAGGAAGAGGGACAAGCAGACTCCTCACTGAGCAGGGAGCTTGACGTGGGGCTCATCTGAGGACCATGAGATCATGACCTGAGCTAAAACCAAGAGTTGGACACTTAACCGACTGAGGCACCCAGGTGCTCCTGTAGGTTTTCTTGAAGACGAGTCTTTATCAGCTTAAGCAAGTCTCTTTATTCCCAGTATATTAAGAGTTGTGTTTGTATGTGCATATTCGTGTAATTTAAATCATGAATGGCTTTCTAAATAGTATCAATTTCCTTTTCCCACATCTGTTGGGATGACCATATAGTTTTTCTCCTTTAATGTCTTAGGCAGCGGTGAACATTTATAGATGTTTAGATGCTAGACCTCCCTTATATGCCTGGCTTAAATCTAATGTAGTCATTTGTATTATCTTTTTTTCTATATCCTACTGCATTTCATTTGCTAAAATGTTTATCCATATTCATATATGCAATTGGTTTGTTCTTTTTACTACTTGTACTATCTTTGGGCATCAGGATAATTCTGACTGCATAGATGAGTGGGCAAGTATTTTGGCTTCTATTTTCTGGAAGTTTTTTGTCATATTACCATGATCTGTTCCTTGAATGTTTGGTAGAATTCACCCATAAAACTGTAGTATATGCCTAGTGAGGCCGAGTACTTCTGCTTCAATTTATTTAACAGTTTTAAGGGAAAATTCAGGCTTCTAGTTCTCCTGATAAGGGGCACCTAGGTAGCTCAGTTGGTTAAGCATCTGCTTTCAGCTCAGGTCATGATCTCAGGGTCCTGGGATTGAGCGCTCGCATCGGGCTCCTTGCTCAGCAGGGAGCCTGCTTCTTCCTCTGCCCCTCCCCCCACTTGTTCTCTCTCTCTCTCTCTCGCTCAAATAAACAAATAAATAAAACCAAAAAAAATTGTTTACCAAGATATACTATTCTAAGTATTTGTTTTGTATTAAATTTAAAATTAGGATCTATGGCTTTAGAGGGATTTCTGCAAGTTTCTTTTAAGTCTCTGTTTTATCTGTCATTATGGTCCTTTTTCATTCCTAACACTGTTTTCTTTTACTCCCGCCCCCCTTTGTTTTGCTCTTCATCAGTCTTGCCAGAGTCTTTCTAAAGAACCCATCTAGGGCTTTTTTCATCATTTTCTATTTCATTGTTGCTGTCGACGTTGACTTCTGTGCTTATCTTTGTTACTTCTTCCTTCTCTCCTTGTGCTTATTCTATTGTTCCTTTTTTAACTTCTGCTATTGTAAGCTTAGCCTGTTAATTTCCAGCTATTTTTCTTTTTATGCACCTTCTGTATTGTTATATTTGACCATTAAAACTTTTTTAAAAAAATCCTCACACATTTAGAAATTTAAAAACACACTAAGTAACTGATAGGTCCAAGAATATAATAATGGGGTGCCTGGGTGGTGCAGCTGGTTGGGGGTCTGACTCTTGGTTTTCATTCTGGTCATGATCTCAGGGTTGTGAGAATGAGCCCCGCGTCGGGCTCTGTGATCAGCACAGAATCTGTTTGGTTTTCTCTTCCTCTCCCTCTGCCCCTCCCCCCCACTGCACACGCTCTCCCTCTCTCTCAAATAAATAAATAAATATTTTTTAAAAAGAACATAATTATAATTGAATTAAAAGAACACTTACAATTGAGCAACAGTAGGATATCAAAACTTGTGGGATATGGTAAAGTCACATTTTTAAAAATTAGAGCCATTTGGGGTCCTTGTGCCACTGAGCCAACAGGCAGAGAAAGGAGTCACTGTATTAGCTGGGGCTATTGATGCCTATTACCAGAGGGGAGATTAAGTTGTTTCTACACCAAGAAGGTGATGTCTGGAACCACAGTGATTCATGTGTGTGCCTGATGGTATTTTCTTATCCTCTAGTCTTGGTCAGTGGCAAACTGAGGCAATTCAATAAAGACAAGACTTCCAAGAACTCAGATCCCATAGAATGAAGTGTTGGGTCATCCCACCAAATAAAGGCCCCCATTTGGCCAAAGTGCTGGAGGAGAGTAAGGGAACAATGAAATGAGTGGTGGGAGGAAGTAGTCTGAAATACCAATTTAGGACCTATGACCAGCTGGGGAGGCAGTGACTATAACAACCATATTATTTAGGGGCGCCTGGGTGGCTCAGTCATTAAGCGTCTGCCTTCGGCTCAGGTCATGATCCCAGGATCCTGGGATCGAGCCCCGCATCGGGCTCCCTGCTCAGCGGGAAGCCTGCTTCTCCCTCTCCCACTCCCCCTGCTTGTGTTCCCTCTCTCACTGTGTCTCTGTCAAATAAATAAATAAAATCTTAAAAAAAAACCCATATTATTTAACCTACCACTCCTCCCCCTATTTTATATACAGAATACCCGTGGCAGCGAATGTTTTAGGTTTCAGTTGGGAATATGTCTGTGTTGATATTGCCCTACAATGATATTGTAGCTGATGGGACTTTCCATGCTCCCTGTCCAGGCTCATGGAATTTTCACTTGGATGAAGGACAGGAGAGGATGGTGAGGGGCAAAGGGGGTGGATTGTGCCAGATATCTTCATTTGCCCATTCTTATCTACTCCTCACTCTTCTCCACCCTGCTTTCTGCCCTAGGAATGTGACCTGTGTGGATTATAAGAGCCTACTCCTCTGGCTTCCAGGTAGCTCTGGCCATGGGGAAACCCTGTCTCTGGGGAAGATCAGAGGGAGGAAGGAGGAGGAGGAGGATGGAGTATTTATTTCTTCAATTCTTTCCCTGCAGAGTTACTTTGGGCGGGCTATGTCCACCAAGCAAAGGTCACTGGTCCTCTCACGGTGGCCCTCTGCATACAACTCTCTCCTTCCAGGTTTTGTAAACATTTCTTCTCTTTAGTTCTATGGACCCAGGAATGCAACAGGACCATGGCCCTATCTCTGGGGTATTGAGCCATTCTTTCTGGTTCCCCACATGCTGCCTCTATCTCTGTAAGTAGTCCCTTTATTAAACACCCATTGAATCATCCTAATTTCAGGATGCCATAGTTTTCCTATTGGATATTTGATGGTGAGTCAGGAATAGGAGTCTCAAATGAAGAAGCAGCATTGCAATTAAATCTCTTTTTAATGACTTTTTCCAGAGGTATTCCATTAACTTAGATTTCCTAAGAAGTCTGTTTCTGATCAGGCAATTTGCCATGACCTTCTACACGTTATTAATTGCAAACTGTTCAAGGCTATTACCTGGTCACAGATATTCACCACATTGGCAAGGGGAATGTTTTCATCTGCGTTCATCATGTCATCAGCACCATCACGGTTACTAGTCCACTCTTATCTGTACTGAACACCGCTTCAGGAATTTCCCCATCACGCAAGGAATGAACAACAGATGAATCACAGAGTTTACCATTTCTTTGCTTATCAGCTCCTCTAACTTATTTACATTTTGGGCTGATCAACTTGTGCAAGAATGAAGTTTTATATCACCATCTTCTCATTACTCACAAAAAGAAGTCTTCAAAGCCCTTATGGACAGGTTCATTTTTCAAATATCACTGTAGACAGAGGCTGTGTCAAGTCTCTGTGAATAATGATTTGTCAGCATCATTCCAAGTATTGGCCATTGTGTAAATAACATTCTGAAGAGTAAACTCTTTTGGAGAGTCATGGAGTCTTAGGCTCTGTGATTATAGCAAGTGCACAGTCTGAAAAGAAGTGTTTATTCTTGTTCTAAAATTCTTTGTTCTCGGGCTATAATACACATATCTCACTGGGGAGACATAAACGCTGAAACACTGGTGTTCATGAGAAATTCAGGAAGGAAGTATGCATGGCAGTTTTCCAGGAATGATGATAACATTTCATAAGTCTTTTTTTCCCAGTCCAGAATGCCTGTAATGTGTTTGCGATTGGTACAAAGTAGTTATTAGTCAGTCAGAAAACATTTCTCTGGTTACCTGTGTTGTCTTATTTGCATGATAATGGGCAGTAAGTTGCATCCACCTTTCAAAGATGGCACATGTTTTTTTTTTTCCAGTGAGTTCCACACATATCCTGTGTGTCTCTGTAGGACTTGGCAAACCAAGAAGAGTCCACAGGGTGTAACAAATTGGTGGCTGCTCATCGGCCTTTCTAAAGAGAAGTTTTCTCCCCACCACCAATTGATTGGTGTCAAAATTCAAATCAGTTAATATCATAGCAAACCCACTGATGCAATTTTCAGCAGCTTCGTTATCAGCAAAAGATTTTTCACCTCCGATTTTGACATTTTCATATTTCGGTTATACATAAAGTCAAAAATAAAGTAAAAAAATCACACACACCCCCAAAGTAACAAAGTATAAGGGAACAATAGAGGCAAGTGCAGCTGGTAAACATAACTATTTAGTTCAGGGTCAGGAACTGTCACTAAATCTGTGCCAAGTTTACACAAAAGTAGACTGTGGGTCTCTAGAGATACCCCCAACCCTGCCACCAGGCTGCCTTTTGCTTAGTAGTTGTCAGGCATATCTTCTTGTACACTTTTTCTTTCAATGTTTCCATGTCCTTAGATTTTATGTGAGTCTCTCATGTGTATGACACTTACATGGACTTAGTTTTTAAAAAAATCTAATCTGACAATCTTCTAATTGGTGCATTGAGTCCATATATTGTTTGAAGTATCAAAATTATTGATATATTTGAACTTATTTTTTTACCAAGTAACTTCTTGAATCCTACTTCCTTTTTCTTTTCTCTTGCCTCTTTTTTTCCCTGAAGATTTTATTTGAAAGTAATCTCTACACCCAATGTGGGGCTCAAACTTACAACCCCAAGATCAAGAGTCACATGCTTTTCTGACTATGCCAGCCAAACACCCTACTTCTTGCCCCTTTTTAATTGGTTTCCTTTCTTCTTATTCATTTTGACATAAATATTGGGAAATACGTATGTTCTTTTCCTATTTTTTGGATGATTTTCATTGAAATTTTACCATGCACATTTAATTTGCCCAACGTTAAATAATTTTAACTCTGATTATGCATAACGTAAGCATCTCCGAATACTTTAATCCCACCTCTCCCAATGCATGTATGATTCTTAGTATCCAATATATTAATTCTGTCCTTTTTTTTTTTTAACTCTGGACATTAGACATTATTATTCTTATATTGAGAATGTTTCTTTGAATTTATATGCATATGTATGAGTCAGGATTCCATCAGAGAAGCAGGATCACTAGGAAAGATGTAAACAAGAGTTTTGCCTTGAGGATTGAATCTTCTTCAATCATGGGAGCTGCTTAAACCTTTTATATGATGCCGTTATATCTGTGTCAGGTCTGCCAGGCAGGCTGTCAAAAATAGAAGACACGTGTGATTTATTTTTTTTTTAAAGATTTTTTATTTATTTATTTGACAGAGAGAGACATAGCGAGAGCAGGAACACAAGCAGGGGGAGTGGGAGAGGGAGAAGCAGGCTTCCCGCCGAGCAGGGAGCCCGATGTGGGGCTCGATCCCAGGACCCTGGGATCATGACCTGAGCCGAAGGCAGACGCTTAACGACTGAGCCACCCAGGTGCCCCGACACGTGTGATTTAAGAGAAGCAAGGACAAACAGAAACCTCCAGGTGTGAGCTGGAACCATGAGGACGGGCTGGAACCACATCAGCCTCTCACCACCTCCAAGAGTCCAGTGAGGGTGACTTGCAGAGGAAACTGGTGCCCTTTGGCACAGAGCTAAACACACATCCAGCACAGGAGCTGGGACCTGACACTGAAGGGGTTACTGAGAAACCTGCTATCATTCTAAGTGTTGTTCTTTTGTGGCAATTTCAACTTTCTCTCACTGCTTTGAAGATCTTCTCTTTGTCTTTTGTGTTCTGAAACTCCAAACTGTGACCCAGCGGATATATATATATAACTCTTTACTAAAAAGAAGCTTGTTGTTGCAAATATCCGCCTTCTGAATCTCTTGCAAAATGTCTCTGATGGCTCACACCAATCTGGATCCACATAGGGAAGGAAGTTCTTGGAAATATTGTATCAGCTTAGTTAAGTCAATGTAAGACAAATCCACCACAATACTTGCCATTGCTTTTGCTTATCGTATGTGCTTGCATCTCAGACTGTCCCTCAAGGATCTTTTTCTTCCTGAAGATGTACTTTAAAGATACTTTTGGTTCAAGGATCTTGGTGGCAACCTCTCAGTTTTTATCTGTACATGTGTTCATTTCACCGTCACTATTGAGATGGTTTTACTGAGCATATAATTCTTTATTGAAAGTTATTTTGTCTCCAAAATGTGGATATCATGCTATTGACTTTGGCTTCCATTGATACTGAGAAGTCTGCTTATCATGTTAATTGTTATTTTGTAGTGACCTCAACCTTCTCCAGTTTTAAAATCTTCTCCTTGACTTCAGTGTTCTTGCAGTTTCAAAATGTTGTAGCCATGGATGGACCACTTTTTATTTATCCTGCTTGTCCAAACATGCTCCTTAGACCCACAGATTTGAGTTTCTCATCAGTTTTGTAATACTTCATCTGCCATCTCTTTAAACATTGCTTCTCCATTCTCTATATTTTCTCTTTCTGAGATTCTGGTTTTTCAAAACCACATGCTATTGTTTGTATCTCTTAACTTCATTTTCATGTTCTCCAACCACTTGTCTCTCTGTGTTATATTCTGGGTAATTTCTTTGATTTTCTTTTCCAATGCACTGGTTTTCTCCTCTCTAATACACTGTCTAACCCACCCACTGGGTTTTCTGTTTCAGCAGGTGCACACACACACATCTGCATGTGGGTACACGCATAAGTGTGTATGTACGTTCCAGCTCTCTTTTACAAATCTGCCTGGTCATTCTCTTCAACTTGTTAGTTTTTATGCTTTGATCCTTTATTTCTCTAAACATTTTAGTCACATAGTTCAAAAACTTGTAGTCGCTGGGGCTCTAAAGCTATTGCTTATTCTCACTGCCTATTCTCACTCATGGACAGTTAGTGATCTTTGACTATGAGCTTTTGCTTCATCTAAACCCATCATCCCAGAGTGAGGACACTTCACTCCAGAGGGGGCTTCCTTCTGCTTCTGCTTGGAGGCAGGGATGTCGCTCTGTCAGGATCAACTCAGCCCTCAGCCCCAGGGCCTTGACCCATCACAAGAGTCCCTGGTCCAGCCTCCCCACATCATGGCCTCCCTGGGGTTCAAGCATTCTGACAGCAGTGCAGCCTCTGCATTTCAGAACAACCCCCACCCCTCCATGCTGTGGGTTCTGGCCCCAGCTGTGACATGGGGGGCTTGGGAGGAAGGGGAGAGGGAGGGTCACTGAAGAACCCCACTACTTCTTGTAAGGCTGTGATTCTTTGAAGAGTGTGTCTTATCTAGGGCCCCTCAATCAGTCTGGTCAGGCAACATGTTAGAAGCCAAACAACTGGATTTGCTAAAATGGAGCTTTCAAGGTCTGTTGAATTTTTGTTGAGTGGATATTTTCTAGTGTGCTGTTATGGATTGTATTGCATCCCCCCCAATATATGATGGAGTCCTAACCCCCAGTACCTCAGAATGGGACCTTACATGGAAATGGGATCTATAGAGAGGCAGTAAGGTCAAAATGAAGTGCTTAGGGTGGCCCTAATCCAATATGGCTGGGGTCCTTATAAAAAAAAGGGAAATTGGACACAGAGACAGACATGCACAGAGAGAAAAAGATGTGAAGAGACACAGGAAGAACGCTATGTGAATATGGAGGATGGGAATGATGCATTCATAAGTCAAGGAATGCCAAAGAATGCCAGAAAACCACCAGAAGCTAGGAAGAGGCAAGGAAGGATAGCCCAATGGGTTTCTTGGAAGCATGGCCCTGCCAACATCTTGATATTGGTGGACAGAGCAAAGGAATGGGGCAGTTAGAATACAGGCCCAATACCAGAGCCCCCTTCCCTATATAAATGACCCCTAATTGACGCTTATTAATGAGGATTTTACTCCCTCTCCTTTCTTTCCTCAAAAGATATTGTCTTTCACAGTCTGGACCTTTGAGATGAAAGGGTTTATTTAATTCTGAGACCAAGTGTGCAGATAGACAGAATACAAGCCAAGCCGAGCCGGTTCATGGATTCAAACCAGGAAGTCTGTCCCATGCTCCCAGGCTTTCCTGGTCCTAATCTCCTCGGAGGGCTTCTTACCAAGTGTCCCTCCCTGCCCCAGGGACACCATCAGCTCAGGGGACAGTGTTGTAGACCGCGTAGTCATCCTTCTGGGTGACATGCAGCTTCCAGGGGAAGAGGTGCTTCTGGGAGGGGAGACGTTGGGCCTGCCTCACCATGAGCGCCACGTCCTCGTCTGAGAGAAGCCGCACCAGATCCCCCTGAGCATCCCGGTAATTTAGGGCGATGTCCTCCCTCTGGAACTCCCGCCTGGGTGGGAAAGACCAGGGTTAAAAAAAGATCCGGGGGCCTTAGGCCTAAGCCTCAGGGAGACAGGGAGCAGGGGCTGAGGGAGTTGTAGAGCCAGGATCTAAGAATCAGAAGAGGTCAGAGCTTGACACAGGCCTTATCACCCGTGTGGTCCATCCTCCCATTGTACAGATGGAGAAACTGAGACCTACGGGGGAGAAGGGGCTTGCCCAGTAAATTAGGGGCACAGCTTGAAATGCCTTGTGTATACATGCGCAGAGCTCAGAACTGTCGTGGGGAGGAGGCGTGAGTTTGGCCAGGCACACAGTAGAGAGAATCAAGTTCCCAGAGCTAGCTGTGAACAGCTATGGGGGAGAACTCTTTAAGGATTGGGACTGTCTGATGTGGGGTGCACGAGGCTGGTGACAGTAAAAACGGATACAACCTTTCCATAGGTAACTCGACAAATGGGGTTGGAAGCCTGACAGGCTTGCAAACACCTTGATTCCAAAATTCCACTTCTAGAAACTCATCGTAAGGGAACAATCGTGCCAGTCACCAAATAGGAGAATCACAGCATTCTTTCTGGTAGTGAGAAAGCGGAGGATGATCTAAACGGCCAAGAAGGGGTGGTTACAGTGATTGTGGTGCATCCCCAGAATGACACGGCGCAGCCCGCTGACGTCATATTTATGGGGGGGTTGGAGGTGGGCACTGAGGCCACCTGCGTGTGCATCTAATAACGAGAGGAGGCCTATCTATAGTTCACTTCTTTCTGCCTTTCTGTGATTTCTGACATCTTGTGTTTTTTAATTATGAATAGGAATTACTTTCATAGGAACAGAACAAGGTTATTTCCATTCTGGGTGAATAGGCTGGCTCTTGGGAGGTGGTGGCTCTCTGATGGCCGAGGACCCAAGTCCAAGGCTTTTCGCTAGGAAGACTCTAGCTGTAGCTGCAAATTCACACTCATGAACTGTGTGGCCTCCTCCAAGCCCTTGTGTGTCTCTGTGCAGACCCCCACTCATCTTTGTCACGGGGGGCTGATATCTGCCCGGCAGCGCCAGGCTGGGGATAAGAGAAATGCGAAACACCTAGCGCCTTCACGCGCTGTGTTCCTCCCTCTGTCTTCTCCTCCAGGGTGTCTGACCCCTGCCCTCCGTCCTCGCCCCTCTCACCTCATGAGCTGCAGCAGGTCCTTGAACAGCGGAGTGCTGCTGAGGTCCTCCTCCACGGCGATGTCCCTAAGGGGACAACGGGCAGTGGTGAGCAGGCATCAGGTCGAAGGGGGACACGGAACAAGGCCGGCAGGACCACGCCGGATCTTACATCTTGTTACCCAGGTATGGCTTATCTGGAGGGCTTTTAGTTGGGCGAGGAGATCTGCTTTGGGTCTCAGAGCCCAGAGTGTGATGTGGGGGGTGGGGTGGGGCTGGGGGCGGGTGGGGGTTGGCCAGGCCACGAACTTGGTGGTGCTGATGGTGTCCCCATAGAAGTAGCAGCGCAGCCAGTTGGTGGGGTCTTCTTCCTCCGGGAAGTCCTTGAGGATCTTCACGAACGACTGCGGGAAGATGCCCGTGGCTCCACGGACAGTGCCCTGGGGAGGAAAGGAGGGGCTGCGCTGTCAGTGGGAGGAGAGGGAGCAGGACCGAACCGCCCCCCAAGCTCCCTTATCATCATGTGGACGAGGTCGTATGCAGAAGCAGAATAAAAAGTGACAAAGGTCGCCATGCTGTTCACCCCAAGACATATTTCTGTTCTAGAATAAGTCAAGATCGCACTTTATCTGGGAAGCTGCTTTCATCTAATTCAGTCTTTCATTCAGAGACTTCATGAGCACCAGCCACGTGGCAGGCCCTGGGACTCGGGGTGGATGGCAGTCCCTGCGACTCCTTCCGGGAGCGTGTACTGTAATGGGTGATGGCCACTGCGCAGGAAGTAGGTGAGCTTCACGCTGAGCCAGTGGCCAGGGTGTTAAGGAGGAACCCAGAGGAGGGGAGAGGAAGAGGTGGTCCCTTCACTCACTCATTCATTCATTCATTCATTCATTCCGCAGATAGCACAGAGCAGCTGCTCTAGAGCCAACGGACAGAAAGTTCTCTCCAGCCCTGGCCATGCACGACCCAGCCACCGCCTGTGTTTTGCCCACATGTTCTCTTAATCTTCACAACCCTAGAGAAGACATATTATCCCAATCCCATTTTACAGACACATAAACTGAGGCTCAAAGTAGTCCCCTCACTCCTCCCCTGACCCTCCCCTTAACCTGAGGTCAGAAATCGGCCAGCCTACTAACATAGAGAACTTTCAAGAAAACAGGAAGGTAACAAGCACTTCCTATTTCTGGAGAGTTTCTCAGCAATACCCAGTAGCACAGGGTCCCAAGAGAGGGCTCCAGGACTGGGGTACAATCAAAGCTGCCAAGTCCGTGAAACCCATGGTCCTCGGGCCTCTCTAGCCCCTGGACGCCAGGGACCCTGCCCTCCCCGGAGTCCCCCTGGGGCCCGTCCCACCATCTCCTTTAGACACCTCCTGCTTCAGGAGCCTCAACAAAAGGGAATCTTGTTTAAGAACAGCAGGACCCAATCCAAACAGCTGGAACCAGGGCCAGGGCCTCCCATCTCCATTCACTGAGTCAATATGAGCCCCCGTAGGGGCCAAGCATGTCGCACGTGGGGACGAAGCAACCATCGAGACAGGGCCTGGCGTCGAGAGTCTCATTTCACCTTCCCAGCAGCCCCGGCACCAGCCAGATGGATGCATCTAGGCCCTCTATGGGCCAAGCCCCCAACAGCTGCGCCTCGGTCAGCCCTCCCAGGGCCGCGATGAAGAAACTGCCCGACAGCTATCTCCATTTACAGAGAAGGAAACCACAGGGTTGAGCAATGTTCCCAGGGACGCAAAGCTAGTTAAAAACAACTAGGAAATGACACGACAGTCTGACTCCAGAGCTCAAGGTCTGCATCACTATCTTTTCTCGCTGCCCGCAAGGCATCCCAGATGACACACCAGTGAGTCTCAGCTATGGGTGATTTTGTCCCCCAGAGCCAAATGTCTGGAGACACTTGATTGTCAACTGCAGGACTGCTACTGGCATCTAGTGAGCAGAGACCAGGGATACGGCTAAACCCCTTACAATGCACAGGATGGCCCCACACCAAGAACAATCTGGCCCCAAATGTCAACAGTGCCGCGGCTGAGAAACCCCGTGATAGACCAAGATATTAAACTCAGTAGATTCACCGACTTGCCTGAAGCAACTGTTTGTTGGCATCAGAACCAAAGGCAAGTGTGGTCTCCAGAATCTTCTGTTCCAGTCACACACCTGCCTCCCCCCCAGCTGCCCCCATCCAGCTGTTCTGATTTCCAGGACTATCTTCAGAGGGCATCTCTTCCTGGAGCATTCCTTGACTCTGTCCCCTCTGATTTCCCCCACAACCAGACCCAAACAACCTCACTTCCAACTTACCTCCAACCTCACCCCCAACCTCACCCTTATCCTCATTCCCATGCATACCTCCACACTTAGCCCCATCCTCAACTCTAACCTCACCTCCAAACTTATCCCCATTCTTAGCTTTAACTTCACCTCCATCCTCACCCCCATCCTCACCTCCAAACTTACCTCCAACTTCACCCCCATCCTCACCTCCAAACTTACCTCCAACCTCACCTCCAACCTCACCTCCATCCTCACCCCCATCCTCACCCTTAACCTCACCCCCATCTTCACCCCACCCTCACCTCCAGCCAGTCTTTATTGATCCGACTGAGAAGGATGATCACATCTCCAACTTTGAAATTCAGTTCCAGTTTACTGTTGCCAGTGAAGTCAAACAGGGCCTGGGAAAAGAGTGGAGTAGGGCAGGAGGAAGGGAGCATTCATTGAATTCCTACGAAACTGCTTTGCATACTTCAGCATCCCAGTTAACAGATGAGGAAACTGGCTCAGGGAGCATGACTGACTTGTCTGAGGCCACTCCATTTGTTAGTGGAGGAGCCAGAATTAGAATCCAGGTCTCTCTGACTCCAGAATGGTGCTCCTTTCAGACCTGGTGGGATGAGCACAGAGAGGCAAGGATCCAAACTCCCTGGGTCGAGCACCTTCCTCAGCCCACCCAGGCCTCAGTGTGGGCTCCAGTGCTCCCATAAGCCCAGGGCACTGACCACACTGTTTCCACATGTGTGTCCCCAGGGAGCTGGGACCTCCTTGAGGACAGGGCCTGGTTTGAGTCACCTCTGACGTTTCAGTCGCCAGGGTGGGGCTGGCCTGGAGGAGGCCAGGAAAGCTTGCTGAATGGATGACAGATGGCTGCATTCCCCTCTGCCTGAGTGCTCCCCATATCACCTCCTGTCAGCTGGGTTGGGCGCCCTTAGGGCCGAGGCTGAGGTCCCTCCAACCCACAGCACCCAGCGCCATTTGTGGGCACACTGAGGGCGCCCAGGAGGAGGGGTGCAGTGGCGAAGGGTGGAGCCCAGAGGTGAGGTGGGAGGCCTGGCCCAGTGGAGGTTACCTCTGCTCGCGGAGCTGCCATGCGGTCAAAGATGGCACCTTGTGGGGACTCACTCTTGCTGCAGAGAGAAAAGGAAGGCCCGTCAGCCCTCCTGGGTCCCTCAGGGCCTGGCTCCCTGCTTCTGTCCCCAAAGCAGCCCCTCATCAGGGGCAGGAAAGGCAGGGAAGGGAGAGGCTGTTAAAAATGCAGCTACAGTTGCTCTCTGGGCCATCACACACACACACACACACACACGCACGGGTTCCCACTGCCCATGGGGGAGGGACTGTATCCCCTTTGTGGAAACAGAGACTCAGCAAGGAGGTGAGGAGGAAGATACACATTTGCTCAGCACCCTAACTTGTCAACCCTTTCACATCTGTTCTTCCTTCTACTTCCCACACCCAACCTCTCATTTTTCAGCCAAGGAAATGGGTTGGAGAGGCCCTCTGTGCCAGGGCTCGGGGCACAGGGCTGCCGCGTGGCTCAGCTGGAATTGAGGCCTGCCTGCGTGCCCCGGGGAGACGGCTAGGCACCGAGAGGACACTCAGAGATACTAGCCTGAGGAAGGAGGGAGGCCCTGGGAGGGAGGCCAGGGCTCAGGAGCACTGTCCCTGGAATTCTTAGCAGCGACGGCCTGGCCTCTGGAAGCCCAGCCCTATCACAGTGGCTTGGATTTTCTGTGATTATTTTCTGCTTAGGAGGGAGCTGGAAGGGAGTGGTGGGCTCTTCGGAATCAGTGAGGAAGAAGCAGTGTCCCCTGGGGGCCCGTGTGATACACCAGAAGCCACAGACAGCCCCATGGAACTGCATGACCGGGGGACCGGGCATCCCAGGATATACTCTGGGAATGTCTGTGGAGAGAGCAACTCCTCCCTTCCCTGCCACTCTCCACTCTCTCCAGGCACCCCGAGTCCTGAGGCATCCCCACTGGGGACTGGGACACCCAACTCTCCCCATCAGTGGCCCAGCCCCTGTCCTCCGGTCCTCACTGTCACACACATCAAAATGTACCCACCTTCTATCCCTCCAGGCCCTGTGCTCGATTTTCCAAGCTCACCTAACAAGCTGAACATCCTGGGGTGTTCAGGGATAGAACTGATGTCTAGTTTTTCTCTTCTTCCAGGGAAAAGACGTACCTTGGCCGTGGGGCATCTGGGACAGAGCGCCCAGTTAGGAACACCTGGTAAGGGGCCCAGGGCCTGGCCCGCGGGAGCGCAGCGGCCGGTCACTTACACTTTCCGGGTACGCGGCCGGAGCCGGCGCAGTGCTTGGGGCACCTGCTCTGAGTCATAGGATGACTGGTAGAAGAAGATCCGGACGTCCTCATCCATCAGCACCCAGATGGGCAGGCTGAGGAGGCTCTGCGTTTGGGAGAGGAGGCAGGACAGGGGGGTGGTCAACAGAAAGGTCTGGACATCCCAGCCCCTCTGCCCCATCCCCATCCCCCACCCTGGTCCCGCTCTTTCTAGTACCGCTTTCTCTGCCTGATCACAGAAACGACATATTTCATTTCATACAAGACATGTAACGTTTCAGAAGCTTTCCTCCCGGGTTCAAGATCAGGAGGGGACCAACTGGCTTGAGGACAGTTCATTTGGAGAAAACCTAAAGGCCTCCAGACACAATGATAATGGTAATGGCAGGTAAAATGACGTGGAGGTGACTGTCCAGGCACCACATTGAGTGCCACACCAGGTGACCTCGCTCCGTCTCACAACAACCTGAAAGTTAGTGCCAGAGAGGTTAGGGGACCTGCCCGAGGCCGCCTGGCCTAGCGAGTGACAGTGCCGGGCCACCCAGAGCCATCTGCCACCAAGGCCCAGCCCTGAGATAAAATATCAAATAATAGTGGGAGGAAGGATACCTCAAATGACCCAAACCAACAACAGTTGGTGGTATTACAGCCTAAAAAGTGCTTTCTGATACTTGATCTCATACACAGTTGGGGAAACTGAGGCTCAGAGAAGCAAAGGACCTGACCCAGTTGGCAGAGCTAGGAAGCAGTGGACTTGGGACCCTCACTCAATCTCATGTTGGTTACACCCACCACTAGGCTCTCCGTGAGGACGCAGAGTACCCAGACCCTGGCAGTCATTCCCCCCAAACTGCACAACGCACAGGTCCCCGGGAGTACTCCAGAGGCACCTGGACCCCCTCGGAGAATCCCATGGAGGCAGCAGGAAGGGGGAGACCTGGAGGTCCATCCCGGAGGAACTGGGAATGCAGAGCCCGGAAAGGACATGGCTGTCATCTGGGGAGGGCTGGGAGGTAGCCCAGAGATGGGTTTAAGGGCACAGACACTGAGCCAGGCTGGGGCCTGGGATCAAATCCCACTCACCAGCTGGGTGACCGTGGGCAAGCGAGCCTCCGTACGCTCATTAATAAAGTGGGAATGATACTAGCGTCTGCCTTGTGGGATGGCATAAGGATTGAATGAGTGACGTGTGCACGACACTTAGAACACCACCAGGCATCTAATCTAACAGGTGCACCGTCAGAGCTGGCAAAGATCGCTGTCACTGTGGCTTTCGTTACGACATAGCGCAGTGGGTACACAGAGCCGCGAGTTTGAATCCCCAACCCTCCTATCCAGCTGCTCTACCACACGGAGTGAGTGGCTCCACCTCCTCGTTTGTGAATAGGGTGAATGGCATCTAACTCACAAGTTATTGAGAGAAATAACCAAGTCTATTCGTTTATCCTACAAATGTATATCAAGAGCCTCCCGGCTGCCGGTCAAAGCACCCCACATCGTTCCAGGCAGGGGTCGTTATCACACGACCCATATTCTCCATGAGGACAGTGGGGAGACTGGTGGGTGGACGTTACAGGGAATCAGATTTTTCTAATAGCTGTCCGACAGGGGACGAGCAGGGAAGCGTGGTAGTGAGCTCCCCATCCCTGAACCTTTCAAGCATAGGCTGGGGTTACCCATAGCAGAGATTCCTGCACCGATTGACTCCTGGGCTTTGAGGAACCAAATCAGACAGAAAGGATGGGATTCCTCCAGGTGTGGGAGGAAGAGCCCCAGCTCCACGGCCTCATCCCTCCCTCCAGAGCTCACTCCTCTCCAAGCCCTGCAGGGGGAGAGAGGAGCCTCCAGCCACCCCGAAGGAGAAGCTGTCACAGCGCCCCCTTGAGGGGAGATGCCTCCATTGCTGTGGCCCAGGGGCTTCCCACGGTCCCTCTTCTCTGCTCAGAGCCCAGGATTCCTGCAGCCGCTGGAGAGGGCTGGGGCTTCTCCTCCTGCCTCCCACCTCCCACTGCTCACTCCACTAGGAGTTATGATCTCTCACATTCTGGAAGCTCCCAACTTCATTCCCCTCCCATGAGACCAGCGAGCTGGAGGGACGGCCATATTTCATAGGTGAGGAAACCAAGGCCTAGAGAGGATGAGCCACTCGCCCCAAATCACCCAAACAGTCAATGTCAGAGTGAAGACTGAAGACTCCTAGCTCTGTGCCCTTCAGCCATGAGAGTAGAAGAGGAGGGGGAGCCCTCGCTGGCTGGGAGGGTGCCTCTGTGCTATGAGGAGGGCTTCCCTCTCCAGTTTCCTAAGGTTGCCATCAAGCCATGGCTTGGATGCCTCTAGTGACGGGGTGCTCACTACCTCATGAGGAACACTGTCCCTTTCTTGCACAGTCCTGATTGGTAGAGGGCCTTTCTTGACCAGCTGGTCTCTGCCTTCAAGGTGCTTCTGTCTCTGTGCTCTCATCTCCTAGGGATGCAGACAGTTTACAGGTTGGGAAATACCCAAGGGCCTTTCTCTAGTTTGTACAAAGGCACTCTGTGAGAGAGCTGAGGCCCTGGCGCATCACGCCTCTGTTACATAGGCCATGGTTTTATGATTTCGTGACCCACCTGTCCTTCTCCCCACTGGCCAGCAGGTACCTTGAGGGCAGATACTGTATCCTATTCACCTCGGTATCAGAACACCTGGCAGACACCAGAGTTGTCAATTCAAAGTGTGGTTCCTTGTACCTTCTCCATTGCTTCTGCCTCTCTGCCTGGAGCCCCCAGAACACATCCTGTTTCTCTCCCCAGGGGAGAAGATTAAGGTTTGAAGATGGGGCCCATCGGAGCAGGAGAGCCAGCTCCCAGGCCACATTCAGGGGTGCTAACTTCCCAGGGGCCCTCCCAGGTGCCAAGGTGACCCACCGCTACCTTCATGTAGGCGTTGAGGGTGGGTATCCGCATCTCCGCGATCTCTTGTTTCACACCCATGTAGACTTTGGCTGTGGAAATGCAAAGAGCTGTCCTGGGAACCTGGGCCAAGACTACGGTCTCTGGGCTCTAAGCCACCCACCCAGGCCAGGAATCCTCCCCACTGGCTCGGCCGTGCTGAAGGGGCCACCCCACCTTTCAGCTTGCATTCTCTGGGCTTACTGTCGCCAGCTGATATTTTCCTTGTTTTACTTATTTATTGCCTGTTCCTACACGTGCGCATGCACACACACACACTCACACGCACACTCACGATTCTTGGCTCCAAGAGAGGAGGAGCTTTGCTTTGCCCACAGCTGAGTCCCATCACCTAGGATGGGGGTCCTCAACCCCAGCTACACATTTAAGTCACCCAGGGAGCATTTAAAAATCTCATTACGTAGGACTTGCCCCAGAATTATTAAATCAGAATCTCTGGGGGTGGGACTTGGGCATCAGAATTCTCTAAATCTCAAGGTACTTCTAATATGCCCCCCAAGGTCTAGAATAGTGCCCCCTACCAATCAATATTTGTAGAGTAGATGAATGAATCATTCCTCAAAAGCAAGGCAGCGTGTTTAGGGAGAAAGGGAAACAGATGATGGCTGACCCAAGACAAATGTCCTCTCCAGGGGCCTTAGGCGGGGGGGCCTGGTAGAACCATCCCCCGAGAACCCCCAGCAGAAGGCAAACAAACGTCTGGCTCTGTTGCCTGTGAGCTGGGCAAGGGCTGGTGTCCAGCAGGAGGGCAGCATCTGAGGTCTGGGGTAGAGAGGCCTTTGGGACTTAGCAGCAACAAGAGAGCAGTTAATCAGAGGTCAGATTACCTCGTTGCAGGGAGGGTGCTGGGAGGGAGAAGAAAGCAGGGGATGGGGCTGCAGAGAACGCCTAAGAACCTTCCCAGAAGCATCAGAGAGGGTAGATTCTGTAAGGAGCTGGAGGAGCAGCTGGTGAGGTAGGAAGAGACCTGGGAGGAGGTCAGGGAGAGCTTCCCAGAGGAGGAAGCAGGACAGTGAAAGTGAGGCCGGGATATGCCCACAGAAGTCCGACTTAACAGGTTACGGGCCACCGTCCCAAGGGGAATTCAGTGGGGCAGTGAGAGCAGAAACCAAGCTGGTGGATGAGCAGGGGAGGAGAGGGGAAAAGGGGGACAGTGAGTGACTCCTAAAAGAAAGGAGATTTTGAGGGCCGTCGGGGGTCAAGGGGGCTTATGGCCGGAAAGCCTCCTCGTGGCACAGGCTTGTCTAAAGACAGGAGAACTGAGGTTGTGGGAGAGCCTGGAAGAGTCCAAAATAAGGAAAAGGCAAGCTTTTCTGGGGAAAGCTGCCGAGGAGGGAAGGGCAAAGCTCCCTGGAGCCTGGCGGGGAGGCGGGCTCAGAACAGGAGGGTCCCCCTTCCCCTGCAGCCCAGAGACAGGGAAGGGGCAGGTGCGAGTGGAAGTGGCTCCGAAGGAGAAGAGAAGCCAGGAGCCCCTGGGGGACAGCTTCAGCTCCTCCGGGAGATCTGCCAGGACAGAGAGAAAGCAAGAGCAAGAAGGAGGCAGAGTGTGGAGCCTGAAGAAGGAAAGGTCAGGAAGTGTCTCTGCTATTTGTGGGAAGGGTGCTTGTATGCGGCCTGCAGGGTGTGGGGGGCACCCCGAGACCACCCCATGGACCCGGCACCCCAACACTCCTGCAGGGCTCCAGAGGGCAGGCGCCGAGCAGCTAGAGATTTGGGCCTATCCGAGGGGCATGTGTGGACTGAGCTGGGGAGAGAGGCCAGGAGGCAAGGGGTGAGCGGGCTGCCCGGAAGCAAAGATGGGGTGCCCACAGTGTCCCAGCGGAGGAGGGTAGGAGGGGGAGCCCCGGGGAACTGTGGGAGCTGGGTGGCAGTCAGAGGGCCGCTCTCAGACAGGGCTGCAGGGGGCGCTGAAGGTGAGTCCGCGCGATGCACAGGGGATGGATGGCTGCAACAGGGTGGCCAGGAGGTCAAGGGCGACGAGGCTGGAGGCGGCAGCCTGCAACTGCCAGGAGGGGCCACGGACGGATGGTTGGCATGGAGGCAAACCCGGAGTAACCCCCAGGACCTGGAAGCAGAGGCCGAGGGCCACAGCTCTGTCGTGTGGCAGGACGCCCGGCTCCCCGGGCTGCGGGACTGGGACGGCCGCCTACCTGGGAGCACGGGCAGGTTGCAGGTGAACGGGCTGGTCTTGTTCTCCGGCCCAAACCGCTCCTCCAGCTTGCTCTGCAAGGCATAGAACTGGCGGTAGCGGCGGTAGATGAGGTACTTGGATCCCCCTTTAGTCTTCACCTCGATGACAAAAACCTAGGGAGGACACAGGCCAGGGTGTAGGGAGGCCGGGGGCAGAGGAGGGTGGGGGTTTGAAGGTCCGAGAACTAGAGCAATGTTTCTCAACCTCGCTATTCTGCGGGGGGCCAGCTACTTCTTTGGGGGGGCTGCCCTGTGCGATGGCTGGTGCCGAGCAGCCTCCCTGGGCTCCGTCCCCCAGAGGCCAGCAGCACCCCCGGCCCCAAGCTGGAGTTGTCAAAAATGTCTCAAGATATTTACTACGAAACCGCCCTGTCGAGAAGTTAAGGGGATGAGAGAGTTGGAGGTTTGGAGGTCAGAAGCTGAAGGTCGGGGGGCTGTCTTACAAAATAGCTGGTGAAGCCCCTCTTCTCCTCGATGTCCGCGATGTTGGCAGAGACCGCAATGTCGTCGGGAAGCTGCTCAAAGTCGCTGAGGGAGACGAGAGGGAAAGGAGCCTGGTTACCACCTGATGGGCTCACTGGGCCGAAGTGGGCAGAAAGGAACCAAGAGTGTGTCCGGCATTCCTTGGTCAACACCGCTTCCGGAGCCAGGCTGGGGCACGGACCGGACACTTGGAGACGGGGCCGTACATCAGCAGCCATATTACGGGCAAGCGAATCACTCTGTGGCTGCGTTATTCATCCAGGAGCAGCGCATCAAGTAACGTCCATCATGTCAGACCCTGGGCAAGGCCCTGGGTCATGCAGGGAGGAACAAAGTCAACGCATGTCCCACAGAGAGAATAGTTCATCATGCCCAGGCTGGGAAAGTCCTCACAGAGGAGGATGTGGTGTTTGAACCAGGTCTAGAAGGTCAAACAGAAGGTCAAAGGGGAATCCACCAAGTAGGTCCAGGGGGTTGGGGGAGGGTCTTCCAGGCAGTGGGAACAGCATATGCTAAGGTTTCAAGGCGCGAGGAGTGGGCTTGGGTCTAGTGTGACTGGAGTTAGCTGTGATCAGAGACTGAACAGGCAGGTGAGGCCAGGTTGAGGAGGGGCTCCAGTGCTGAGCTAAGTAACTCCCGTAGGCAACAGGGAGCCATACAAGGTTTCAGAAGAGAGTAAAAACAGTACGATCCCGGCCTATGGAGGCCAACTCAGGCAGCTGTGTGCAGAGGAAAGGGAGGACAGAGACGGAAGGGACAGATCAGCACTTTGAGGCCCCGGAGTGGTACAGCTGAGAGATGGTGGGGGCTGAGCCAGACACAGAGATGCAACCCTTGGTGGACACTGTTTCATTGTCGTGTCCTCTGCTTCTTCCTGCTAATCAAGCTCCATTTTTTTTTAGCGTGGCAATGTGCCTAGCCTCAAGGTGATAGGCCATGATTGGTCTGAACCAAACCTAATAATCTCATTCCTTTTCCCAGACTCCCCTACAGCTAGGACCAGCCATGTGATCAGTTCTGACCAATGAGACCTAAGAGGAAATCTGCACTGGGACCTCTCCAGGAGTGTTTGCTTTCCTGATCCAGAGGGAGGGGCAGGCCAGCATGGGTTTCCTCACCTTCCCCCTTCTGCCTACCTTGGAAGTAGGGGTGCCGTCTGGACCCACAGCAGCCACATTGCCTCCATGAGGCAAAGACAGGAGGAAGACCAAAGGAATCTCTGGGATTCTGGTCCTGAGGTCACTGAACTGCAGCAACAGCTGTGGCCTGCCTCTGGACTTCTTGTCATGTGAACAAATAAGTCCCTGTTTGTTTAAGCTCCCACGAGTTCCTCGGTGCCCTGCAGACTTACACATTTCCAGCAGACACGCCGCCAATCTGTGAGTCATTCCTGACCAATGGCCAGCAGGGTTTGGGGACTGTTTGGATTTGGAGGTGAGAGAAAGGGCAGTGTCAACCATCTCCTGCCCAGGATGGGTGGGAGTGGAGGAGTGCTGACGGACTGAGTTTCGAGCACGCTAATGTGAGTCCCTTGGGCCCCCAGGTCGAGGTCTGGCAAGAACTCTTGTGACTCTGGCGGTCAGTGGGGGCAGTTGGGGATGGGGGTGGGGGTGGATCTCTGCTGGAGTCGGGGAGGTACCATGTACCCGTGACCGGTGGTAAAGACCGCCCCCCCCCGGAAGAGCGATCTGTGAGCAGAGGGGGCTGAGAGGGACAGGTGGAGGACGAGAAAACAGACAGCCAAGGGGACAGAGAAAGAGTAGCCAGGGGTCGCCGAGTCCTGAGCAACTGGGAGACAGGATGGGAGTGGGGGTGGGGCTGCCACATTCGCAAGCTGGCCAGGCCCTCGGGGAGATCGGTTTCCCAGTCCGCACACCCAGTCCCAGCTGCTGCGGGTCCCCACATGGCCTGGACTGCGTGGGACCTCCGGCTACCTCAGGACACTGGCAGCTGCTACTGCGGGGGGGGGGGGGCACTCAGGGTGGCAATGGATAAGCAGAGGAAATCCCCACCACTTCCCGAGCAACTTAGTGGCCACTGGCAGCCTCCCCACTCACTTTCCACACATGACCCCATGGCAACACCCTTGGGAGAAGCTTCCTCCTCCACTTTCTCCCCAGGGGCTGTGCATCTCATGGTTATTTCATCTGCAATAGGATGGGGGTGGGGGCGGACAGGAAGGAAGGAACCAGAGCATAGAAATGGCCCTGGGCAGGGACTCGGCCAGGTTGGGTCATAACTACACTTAACAGTTCCCTGAGTGTGCGCTGTGCACCAGATGCTCTTCTGGTACCTTTTTACAGACAGGGAAACTGAGGCACAGGGCAGTTACAGAACCTGCCCAAGTAAATCAAGAAGCTAGGATCTGAGCCTAAGCAGAATTTCGTTCCCAAACACCGCCACACTGCTCCTAGTTTGCTGCCCCAACAGCTCACTGCACACACATAGACAAATCCCAGCCCCCCCACCTCAGTTCCCCCACCTGAGGTAATAATAATAATAATAATAATAATAATA
>NC_138373.1:149764274-149807153 GCF_054177405.1 Leptonychotes weddellii | reverse complement strand
GACATGGCCTCTGCCCTCCTGGGTCTCTTGGCTGAGTGAAGGAGTTTGACACTAAACAAATAACAGCATCGTTTCAATGGTCAGGGAGGCTGTGAAGGAAAAGCAAATGGTGTTTTGAGCCATCCTAGAGCCTGGCCATTATTATAATCCACCCCCCCCCCACAACCGCCACCCCACCGAGAACTAGTAGTGCAGTGGGCAAGAGAGTTTGGCAAGCAGGCACTTCGAAGATGGGGCTTACATCCATCAGAGAGAAAAGCAGGGTGCTATGCATGTCCGAGGTTCATGGCTCACTCAGACGGAGGGTGGTCAGGGAGGGCTTCCTGGAAGAAGGGGGGCCGGGTCAGCAGGAGAAGCAAAGAGGAGTTGGCCACAGGATGACAGTCAAGGGAAACTAGAGTCAAAGGCTCTAGCCATGCCAGAGGCGACAAGTGCAAGGAACTTCAGGGCGGGGGCTGTCTGAGCGCAGCCAGAACACAGAACGAGAGGCGGAAAGTAACGTGAGACACTGGCAGGGCCCATCACAAAGGGGTGCTGGGCGAGGGAGGCTTTCACTGGGATGGCATGGGTCAGGAGGTCTCATCCATAACAAGTCCAGCCCCAGATTCCCCACAAAAGCAGGGACTCTGCCCACTGCTGCAGCCCCAGGGCCCAGAACAGCACCAGACACAGAGTAGGTGCTCCACGTGGGGCCACCCCATGTGTCTTAGCAAGTCCTCTGGTGGTCAGCATGGGAATGGCCTGGCTGCCTGCTGGGGGCTGAGGCAGGAAGCTGCTACACCAGGGCGGAGGCAGGGGTGCAGCAAACCCGACTGGAAATCCTCCCCCGAAGAGCCACTCCCCTGGAGATCTCAGCCAGGACCCCTCAGAGCTGAAGTCAACTCAGGGCCTTCTGCGGCCGGGCTGCTCTGGGTTCATACGCGCCCATGTTATTCATGCAAAGTCCACTGTGGAGCCTGGATGGGAGGGGCTGACTGAGGCCTGGAAAGGCCCTCAGGTGGCAGCTAGGTCAGGTGTCGTGGCTCCTGCAGATAGCAGGTGCTCAAAACGTGTTTGTTGGAATCAAACTCACTACCCCAAGGCAGTCCGTTTGAACTTTGGACGTCTGGGGTCTGGGGTCTTAGAAAGTCCTGCTGGACCCTCACCCCCATTTTCCGTCCTTCGCTCTGGCTTCAAGCAGAGCACATCCAGGGCACCTGAGGGGCGGGGAGGCCAGCGACCCCAAGACCTGGCTCCATGGCCCCGTGAAGGGAGGCAGGAGGGCACCCATTCCTCCCCCTCCAAGGGGCAAAAGGGTGGCTGAGAAGAAGCAGGGAGTGGGAGGGAGGGAGCACACCGTCGGGGACAGGGGGTGGCTTTGGTGGGCGTCCTGCCTTCTGACATTCCCTGACAAACAGGAAGGGCCACGGGCCTCACACGGCAGCCACTTCCTGTGTGTTCGTGCGTTCGGCTCAGTGTCCCCTGAGAACCTGTGGGGAGGAGAACCTGGTGGGGCAGCCCCAGCCCCCGCACCGCCCTCCGGCTCACCAAGGCCCTTCTTGACTACCCCCCCGCCCACCGACCTTCAGCCTTTGGCAATTCCACCTCCAGCCCCCAGACTCCACCGTGGACCCTTTGCTGCCCACTTTGACCTAAACCAGCCTGACCCATCTCACAGTGGGCACGCTCTCTTTCTGATGTCACCGGCTCTTCCAACCCAGGGCAGGAGCCAAGCCCTGTGTCCTCAGGTCCCCTACAGCTCAGGGCGCAGTCTTGCTGAGAGATAGGCCCTGGCGAGGCTGTGCTCCAGGTGACTCTGAGGAAGTACTTTATCCTCCTTGGTCCTCATTTTTCTCATCAGCACCATGACAGGATTGGACTAGAAGGATCCAAGGACATTGTCCAGTTCAAAGATCCATTCACCGATTCACTCATCCGGCAGCATTTCCAGAGCATTTAGTCCGTGCTGGTGTTGTTCTACGTACTGAGGATACAGCAGTGATGGGGGGACAAATACCCTCATGGGGCCTGCTGATGGGACAGCCAGTGATACAGAAAACAAACGAGCCAGCATAGAATATTATGCAAGTGCGCTAAGGACTCTGCAGAAAAGGGAAACAGGGCAAGCCGTCAGAGAGCAATGTAGGGACTGTGAGGGAAGACTTTTGACATTTGAGCCAGGCCCCAGATAAAGAGGAAGAAGCCAGATCCTGTGATTCTGTTTGAACAGAAGATGGAAAGCCATCTTCTAGCCTGGGACCCAGGACACCAGTGCAGACTCCATACCCACTCCTGTGTGACCCTGGGAAAATCACTTGCCCTCTCTGAGCCTCCATGCCTTCATCTGTGCCTGAGGGAAGTGAGCCACAACTGGAGCCTTCCTTGAAACACTTCTGAGAATCAGCATTTCTGAGCATTCGGGTTCTGACTCAGCTCCAGCCTCTTAGCTTTTGTGACCTCGATAAGGGGCTGCAGGAGGGTGGGCCTCTGTCCCCCAAGGCCCTACGGGAACAGGGAGGAGGCCCAGGGAGGGCACTGCCCCCACACTCACCTCTCGGCCCGCAGCTGCTGGGCCAAAGCCATGGTCGTCAGTGCTCCCGGGGAGAGGATGGCAAGAGTCTCACCTGGCCAGGCCCCGAGGCCGAGTTCACCTCTCACTCACCTCTAGCCACCCTGTGTCTCTGCTGTGGTCCCAGGAGTTCCCAAGAGCCACCCCTGGGGAGGCCCCACCCCTGCCTCTCTCATTTAGAAGAGGCTCCTCCTCTGGGCTCTCTAGGTCTAGCCCTGGGCCCACACTTCCTCTTTCACATCTCCCAGCTGCACTGCAATTGGGGAAGTGCCCACCCTTGGATGCTGGTTTTGCAGGAATCCACTGACTCGGGGGCTTTGAGGACTTCCTCGATGTACTTTCTTGGAGCTGGGCTGCCATTGGGCATCAGAGAGCTCCATTCCATCAGAGACAGGGTCCTTGTGCTGGCTCAGCCACCAAGGGGCCTCGTGAACTTGGAGAGTCTCTTCTCATCCTCTGGCTCATCACGCCCAACCCTCTCACTCTCACTACCAAGCCTTTGCCCAAACTATTCCCTAGGCCTGGAGTGCTGGCTTCCACCTTGCCTGTCATCCCTCAGGCTCTGGGCAAATGCCACCTCCTCCGGGAGGCCTCCCTGGTTTCCCCAACAGAATTAGCACTCAGTTGCCTCTGTCGTATAGAGTGTGAATGTCGGTTTATGCTTCTGTCTTCCCCTTCCCCAGCAGCTCTGGGCTAAACTCTCCTCATCCCTAGATCCCCAGGCCTGGCACAGCCAGCCGGTCCTTGCTGGATCTGCCAACCACAGTGAACTTTATGTTACAAACCTGATCATACCTTTTCCTGCTTAAACTCTTCAACTGCTTCGCCTTGCACTTAAGGAGAAAGTGCAAACTCCTGGTCCTGCCTGCCTCCAGTATTCAGGGGACGCTTCTGGCTGGTGATTCCATGGGTCCTCTCACCGGTATGGCTACTGGATTCTGAAGGGAGCTCTCTGAGAAGTCCACAGCCACACCCAGTAACCCCCAACCCATCACACACACACTCACACACTCTCATCCACACTCAGCGCTCACTCATACATTGCAGATGCAAAGCAGAAGAACAGCAGAGAGAGAGTAGAGATGAGAAACAGCCATGCTTTGCCATCCATGGGCATCACAGAATGGGGCCTTCTGACTCCATCTGTCCCAAACCCATGCCATAGCAGTGCCCCTAGGACTGGGACAAGGGTCTGGGGGGACAGAGCCAGCTGCATGGAGGCCAGAGCCAGGGTCTCCTACAACAGTCCCTTTGTTACCTCCCAGATGAAGGGACTGGGGACAGGAGCATTCTCAGGATCCCAAGGGCTATCTGGCTATAAGAATGGAGGGCGATTGGCAACCTCAAGCCCTTCCTCTGAACCTCATCCCTGCTCCAGCCAGCCACCCCATGGCACCCGCTGCCCCAAATAGAGTTCAGGGTGAAGCCAGAGCCCCCAGGAGGGAGCATGCTCTGGGCCCAGCTCCGCATTCCTGACTCAGTGAGGATCTCCCTCTCTTCACCAGGCCAAGGCCTCTTCTGAAACCAAGATCCTTTATGTACTCCTTGGGAGGCAAGGACAGTTGGAGAAAGACAGAGGAGAGGACACGAAAGGAGAAAAATAGAGAGACAATCAGTGACTATTTACTGAGCAAGGCATTTGGAAGACAGAGATAAGATGGCAGGGTGAACACAAGCTGGAATTCCCCATCCTACCCCAGACATACGAAAAAGGCTGGATAATACATTCTTTAGTACTTTAAACATACAGAGCCTAGCTCACAAGCAAGAAAGTATAATATTCAGGTTCTAAGAGAGGGAGAACCTAGACCAGAGAGAGGGGCTGGTGCCTCACACTCCATGGGAAAACTAAGGGTGGAGATGGGTTATTGGGGCTGAGATTTTTAATGCCTAATCTGGGACTAGGCCTGGGCTACGTGTCCTGTGCTGTTGCCAAGAAGTCAAATCTGAGTTCCCAGTGTGAAGCCAGGTGTCAGAACTGATTAGAAGACTAGCCTTTCTCAGCTATCAGCCTGGGGTCACGGCAGGAATGGAGATACTCTCCCAGGCCAGGGGTAGAACAAAGGGTATGTTCACCAGATCAGAGTCTCAAACCTGAAACATGCACTAGCCCGAGGCCCAGACCCAAGCTACCCACACAGTGTGGAAATCCCAAGCTGAGGCATTACATCAAAACAGTTTAGAAACCATGAGTCTATAGGAGCAACAACAAAACTGCCCTGTGAGTTCACAAATCGAAGTTAAAAATTGTGTAAAGAACACCCACACTCTGAAGGACAGCTTACAGACTCAACATACGGAAGAATTCACACCCGGAGAACTAGAGATAATATAACTAATGACTCCAACCCAGTCACTGGGGTCTCAGGGCTCCTGGTCTACAGTATAAAGCAATTAAATGCAGAGTCAAAGGACAGGGTGAAGTGACAGACATGGCAGGTGTCTGTAAGCACCAAGAGCTGCAAGCACCCAGCCATGGCCGAGGTCAATGCAGCCCTAGAGTTGGTCAGGAAAGACAGGAAGTGACAATTTTAGCCAGGAAGTGTGACACAGCACTTGTCATGTGATTGTGTGTATCATCGTATGTGTATGGTTAGCAACACATATAGTTGCGCATAAATGTGGATATAAACACATACAACTCTGTGTAGGGACGTGTGAGTGTGTTTAGGTTGCGTCCACGCGAGAGCACGCAGCATAGTGCACAGCAGTGAGACTGTGAGTATGAGAGGCCAGGTTTACGTGCTGGGATCTAAGTGGGCACATCATGAGCATGAACACGAATGCATTTATAACATATGAACTCGGGCAACCAGTATGTCCTTTTTGATCCTTTCTTTACCCATCGTACAACAGTCTTACTGAATGGGTGGTATTGGGAATTAATGAGAAAAATGTATGAAAAGTGCCTAGACACGTGGGAATTTCTTATTCTTGGTCATAGTTTTCAGTGTGTGTGTGTTTCAGGGACGACAAGCCCTCAAGTTCACCTTCCCAGATTTCTCAAGGTCTTGTCTTCCCATCCCCCACTCCCTCCCCCCCACCCCCCAAGAAGCCTCCTGTGTGTGGCCCTGACTCAGCCACCGGGCAGCCATTGCCCCCTCCGCAGTGGAGGAGAGGGCTGCGGGGATGGGAAGATTGTCCAGGGAAGGGCCCCAGGGCCTGTGGGGGCCAGCTCTTCCCTCCCTGCCCGTGGTTCTGCTGAATATGGGTATTTCTCTAGCTCCTCATACAGAACACTGCTGCTAATTTTATGTCCGAGCTCTGATACGGTGTAATTCGAGACCAGACACTCTGTCAGCAGTGGGCACCCATCCTGCTGCTGCTGCAGGGGTGGAGAATGAGGCAGAAGACTAGCCAGGAAGAGGAGCCAAGCTCTTCACACATTTCATTAAGCCAGTGTTTCTCGAGCCTTTCTGGGGAGGTACAAAGAAATGCCTGGAGTGACCTCTGGCTTATCAAGAGCTCATCTGATAACCTCCACTGGCCACAGCCTGGGAGTAAACAAGTCATTGAACAGTGGATGGGTAGCTCCCCTGCCCAGGCACTGGAGCTCAGATATTTTATTCCTAGAAGAAAGCACCTCTGGCCTTCCCTTCCCCAGGTTACTTTGAGAGCATACCCAAATCTAACAACCCCGGAGATTTGAATCTGGAGGAAAATCGCTGGGGGGCGGGGGAGGGGTTGGAAGCAAATGACAGTTAAGTGACAGTCTGACAGTGACAAGGAGGATGGAATGCCGAAAGAAAGCAGGTACAAGAAGTCAACAACCAAAGGCAGGGGCTGCTCTGAGAAGGGGCATCGCTGCATTACGGAATGCAATTCATATGTCTGTTCATAGCCACATCTGCAAGGCAAGGTTCCATATGCTCAGGCCACACCCGAGGAATTCCCAGAGGACTGGATGGGATTGAGGCCTGGCTCTAAAACTCACAACATGCACAGCACTCTTCGACCCTGATTCGGGTGCCGGCGTATCCGAGCTAAAGCGCGGCCCTTGGTTTAGAGATGAGGAACACGGCCTCCGAGGAGCCGGCGGTTCCGAGGGCTCCAGCCGCGGGAAATAGGGCACAGTGGCAGACGGGGGCTGGGGAAGAGGCAGGACCAGGTGATGATGCCCCAGGAGCTCCTTAGGGGAGCTCAGCAAATGCCTGCTGCCTGAGTCATCAGCTCTCCTAGGGAAGAAGAGGAAAATCCCAGATTAGGCTGAGCAAGATTCCTGGGGATCCCTCATGCACTGAAGTCCCCAATCTTGACCCACATGTGTCTCTCCTTGTAATTTATGAGGGGAGCTTCACTGGACCTCCTCCCTGAGCCATAAATAGCCACTCCTGGCAATCCCCAGGGAGTGGAATTTGGAGACAGAGGGTGTGGATGAAGCCAATCGGACAGCAAACTCTCTGAAGGCAGAAGGCTCTGCCTTCTCTTTGGCGCCCCGGCTTCCAGCAGAGCTGGGTGCGGAACTCAGGTGCCCTGGCTCTGGCATGTGGCTGACCGAAGTTCACTTTTCTTGTTCATTTTTCTAAGTGGAGATGATAATATTTGCTTCCTAGGATTAATGCATTGCTCGTTGTTTCAAAATGTAACAAGGACCTACTACATGCCAGACATCCAGCGTGTGCCCGGCTCCAGATAAAAGTAATTGTCCTTGGGATGCATACTTTCTGGAGGCGGGTTAAATAGGATGATGAATGCCAAGTGCTTAGTACAATACCCACACGCGGAAGGTGGTCAGTAAATTACAAATGTTAATGTTGTTGTTATTGAGGATGATTTTCTTGGTATGGATTGGACCCCTCCTGATCTATCTCCCCATGTGCACTTTGCTCCTCTGTGTCTTAAAACTGATCACATTAGATTCTAATTTTTCCCCACATTCCTCTAAGCCATTCTTGCCGCACTTGTCTATGGAAACGGCTTTGCACTTAATCAATGTGTTGACGGAAACATACCACCAGGGGGCGCCGCAACTCAACATCCCGGTTCTCGCTCTGCAGCGCCACCTAGAGGAGAAATGTCCTGAGCCGCAGTAGAAGGAACAGCCCCACTAGAGGGTCAAATTGTGAGCTAGCCCCGGAGGAGTCCTGCGTGCTGGATCCCACTGTCCTCCCCAGAAGGGCCCGTAGGTCCAAATCTGAGCGGGACTCGTGAGAAGATGCCCCCAGAGGCTAAGGACCCTGAACCTCCTCTCCACTGATCAGAAATAGGCACCGAGATGCACTGAGTTTATGGTTTCACCATCCCTCCACCATAAAATTGCAGGAGTATATGAGTTAGCCCTTGCAAAATCTTGGAACAGTGCCTGGCCCAAAGTCCAGCTCAGTACATGTCGGCTCCGGTTATTGCCACTTAATCCTCACACCTACCCTGATAAAATAGGTCCTATTTTTATTCCTGGTCCGGAGATGAGGAAACTGAGTCTCTACGGGATCAGGAGCCTGAAGCAAAGTGACTTAGTGAGTAAGGTCAGATTTTGACCTCAAATCTGGATGACTCCAAAACACAGTAACTGTGCTAGACCGGCCCCCATTCTTTCATCTATTCATTCCACAAGCATTCATTTAGCATCCACTCTGCAGAGGTATAAAGGATACAGACCGGAATCTGGCACAGTTGCTGCCCTCAACGAGCTCCCCCTGCTGTTGAAATACACACATAAACATGCAGGCATGCATACACACAGGCACACTCGCGGTGTGCAAACACACGCAGGTATAAACACAGAGGCATGCGTGTACACGCATGTCCACATATGCACACATGCACGCATACACACATCATACAGAACAAAGTACAATTCCTGGAGAAGCCTGGAGATACAGAAGAATCCAGTTTCCCTGGTTCCATGCCCCCAGGGGGTCACAGACACAAATTTCTCCAGAGGCCTGGCCGGTGTCCTCACAGGTTCAGATGGAGCCAGGGTGGAAAGGCAAGGGGCGGGGAGCCCGTAGCTTAGCGTCTGTCTCCCCATGCCATCACCTTCCAGCACAGAACTCAAAGGACTCCCAGAATTCTCAATTTGAACCTGGCCTTCCAGTTTTTCACGAAGGTCTGCCTGACAAGGTAGGATAGAACTTGTTTTAGTAGCAGTCGGTTGGCTTGATCTACAACTTCATGTGCGTAGATACCCAGTGCCTGGGTTTCTGTTGGCACTATGGCTCCTATCCCTGCAAGTGTTGGGGTCAGTGAGCAGGATCGAGGGACAGTAATCCTCTGGAATTCATTCAAAGAGGAAAGAGAATCCATCACAGTGTTTAAATAAAGAGTGATGTAATCTGATTAACGTTTTTTAAAGATCCCTTTGCCGCGTGGACGGTAGCTCACAGGAGGTGGCATTGGACGTAAGTAGACTAAGCGCCCCCTACTAACTGCTTTCTGATTCGATTTTTAAAAATCAGCTTTATCAAGTGTCGTTTGCATACGATAAAACTCACTGACTTAAAGCGCACAGGTCAATGGGTCTTGACAATTATGTAACCAACCATGTCACAATATAGGTCATTTCCATGATCCCAAAAAGATCCCTTGTGCCCCTTGCCTCCAACCTCCCTGCCCTGCCCGAGGCTCTGGCAACTACCGATCTGCTTCCTATTATTCTATTTTGTCATTTCTGAAATTTCATACAAATGGAATCACAAAGTATGTGGTCTTTTGTGTCTGGCTTTTTTCACATAGTATCAGGCTATTGAAATTCACTGCTGTTGATGCGTACATCAGTAATTTATCCTTCTTATGACCGAGTAGTAGTTTCTTATATGGATATACCACAGTTGCTTATCTTTTCACAAGCTGATGGACATTATGGCTGCTTCCAGTTTAGGGTTATTAAAACAAAGCTACGACAGACATTCAAGCATAAAGGCTCATGTGGATGTGTGTTTCGTTGCTCTTGGGTAAAGATCTAAGAGTAGGGTGCTGGATCCTATGGTATTTCACTTTAGAAGAAAACTGTTTTTCAAAAGTGGTTGGACCCTTTTACATTCCCACCAGCCAGTGTATCAGGAAGCAGATGTGCCAAGGTTCCAGGTCCACGCTGCCTCGGACACTGTGGCTCCAGGTCAGTAAACACGGGGGGAGGGGGCATCTAAATGTAGTCATAGCCTCTGGGCTGGTTATTAAACTGTCTCCTCTCCGCTCCAGACCTACCCTTCTATGCTCAGCTCTCGGGAGCTGGTGTCGGGTGTCCAGACCACATTGCTGCTTGGCAGACTGATTCCCATTCGTTTCTGCTGATAGTAGCTCCTACCAGGAGACCAGAAGGATGGAGAGGAGGAAGGCATTTGCTCCCTTCTGTTTGCTCCCAATACCCAACAGCACTGCCCTGAAAGTCAATTCTAGTATTTTCCACATCCCCAGGATGAGCCTCACCCCACCCCTTCCTTGGAGGTCTGAAGTTCTGAGTCCCAGCTCCCTGAGGGCCCTTCTCCAAGCTTCTGAGGCACCAACACCAGCTGAGCAACCTCCCCTCCATCTGCTCCTCCTCCAAGCTTCTAGGTTGCGACAACCCCACTCTCTTCCTTCCGTTCCCACAGCCGTAGGAAGCAGGTACTCTATCTGGTTACCTCAGCGTCCCCTTTTGCTTTTCAGTCCTCCAAGATCTGTACAACCCATCCCCTATATTAAGTTCTCACTGCTAAAATAATTTGCGCACTTTCTGTTTCCCCAACGCCCAGCCCACCCGGTGGGACCCAAGTCCAGCTCCTGGCTAGGGCGTCTCAAGGGAAGCAGGACCATCAGGCAGGAGGAGCCCATGCTGGGAGCAGAAGGACGGGCCCTCGGACAGCTCGCTCAACCACTCTGACCGGCAGTTTTTTTCTCTACAAAAGGCGCCCAGCTAGAGCCTGATATAATTGAGGGCTGAGTAAGTATTTACAGAAGGAACTGGGAGAAAGAGGCATTTTATATTAGCTACTGACAGCTGCTCAGTTGGCACGCATTGCAAATTTTACTCCTAGGGGGGATGCAAATTCTTACTCTTTCTTACTCTATGCTTTCGTTCTTCTTAACCAGAAACTGCTAAAATCCCCTAGAATTCATGCTTGCCGCCTTCCTTTGTTGAGAAAGTCCCGGAGTGGCAGTGGACTTGCGGGCACCCAGCTAAATGTAACGTTTCCCAATCTACCTGGTAGCTACAGATGACCACGTGACCAAGGGCTGGCCAGTGGGATGCAGGGGGGATCTGTGGACACAACTTCCTGGCTGTGCCCTCAAAGAGAGAGGGTGTGCCCTCCACTCCCCTGTTCCCCTTCCTGCTGGCTGCAGAGGCCGAAGACGGAGGACAGTTAAACAACAAAGTAGAGAGTCTCTGACTCAACCCCAGATGGCTTACACTCCAACTGTTCATGAAAGAGAAAGAAATCTTTATTGGGTTCAAGCCACTGGTATTTTGACCTTGGTTACATCTGCTAAACGTGTGTCCTACCTGATACCCTAGAACAGGGATTGGCAAACGTTTTCTCTAGGAAGCCAAACAGTAAATATTTTAAGCTTTGTGGGGCATTGATCTCAGTCACAACTCCTGGATTCTACTTTGTAGCCTGAAAGCAGCTGTAGCAATAATTGAATGGGGGTGGCTGTCTTCCAATAAAACTTTATTTATAAAAACCAGGCAGCAGATGTGGCCCTCAGCCCGTAGTTTGCAGACCCCTGAACAAGAGTTAAGAGCCAAGAGTCTCTCGGGTAGCAGTTCACACAGACTGTGCGTAGGAGGATCTGTGAAGAGCTCAGGCAGGTGACTCGTTGGGGGCTGAAGCTGAGCCCCCGTCCCAAGGTCACCTCCTCCCTGGGGGTCTCCGTCTGCCTCTGGATGCTAATACGATGCCACTGCCTCTAAAACTCTGCCCCAGAAGGGGAGGGTCCCCCGGGCTGCAGTTTGCACAGCCTGGACTCATCAGAACCTTGAAGGCACCAAATGGGGGAAAATAGAACCTGCAGAAAAACCGTGGCTCCAGGCTGTCCCAAGTCTGCAAGGGGCTCTATTTGAAAATCAGGGTTGCCTCCAGGGAGTAAGTACAAAGGAATGCCAAACTTCTCATAACCCCTTTCCCCTACCCACCTCCTCCCCACCCTGCAGCTCCTGCACACATTTCCTCTAGCCCCAGCCCCCACGGCATGCCTCCCTCCTCCCTCCTGCCTCATCTGGATCCTATAGGTCCCTGGGGCCTCTCTCAGAGCATCTCAGTGCGTTCTCCTGCTGTCCCCACCTCCCCACCCCCGCCTCCATGATTCTATGGGCCTTCTTCAGCCTTTGGATTCTCTGCACCAGCTAAGATGCAAAGTTGGTCAATGGCTCTTTGAAGGAGGGGCGGGGGGGCGCGCGGGGTGGCCGCTAGCTCTAGCTCTCTTGGGTTGGGAGTTCCTACCCATAAGAGCTAGTCTTCTAGACTTTCCACCCCTTCCTGCTAAGGACTGTGTACCATGAGCACCTGTGGGTCAAGGACTACCACATTCATCTATGAATCTCTAGTGTCCAGAATGGGACCGACCCGTGTGTGGGGCGTGGAGGAAGGGCGTGAAGAAGGGGGCAAAGCAGGCGGTGGGCTCACAGACTGCATCGCCTCCTCTGGGCTCTGCCCTCCAGGTTCAGGGAAGAGCTTCCTCTGTCCCAGCCCACAATGAGCACTAATTGCCCAGCGTGCCCCAGAGCCCAGAACGGCACACCCAGGAACCAGAGAGCTTCGCAACAGGAGGTCCTGGAAATTCTGTAACTGCCCTTCATACTCTCACCCTTTGGCAATCTGCTCCCTCTAGCCCCAGCCCCCACGGCATGCCTCCCCCGAGGCCCTGAGACCTCCCACCCTCTGCGCACCCCGTCCTCGCCCCGGGGCCCTTCCCCAGCCCTGGTCTCCACCGATTGCTTCAGTTTCCACACCCGCTTGCTCCCCCAGTTCCTCCTCCACGTCTGGGGGCCCGTTCCTGGGCTCCTCCTTCACCTACTTCCTCAGTCCCCTCCCCACACACCCATGCTCTCTCTGGCTGCAGGCTTCATCTACTCCTGTGCCCCCATTACCAGCTGCTCCCGAGTGGTGCCCCAGGCCCGTGTGTCCAACTGCCTCCGGGCCCCCACCGCACGCAGATGCCCCCCAGCTCTGCAGAGCACCCTTCCTCCTGCAACCTCTGTCTTCGCCATTCGCCCAAGTCAGAGACCTGCAGGTCACATGGCCTCCTCGTCCTCCCTCGCTGATATAGCCAATCCCCAGGAACGTGTTTCACCGCCAAGTGTCCCTCAAGTGCCCCCTCGCTCCATCCCTACAGCTTCCTGTCTTGCCTGCGCTGCTTCAGCAGCCGCCCTACCCAATCTTCCTGTCCCAGTTCAGCCCTGCACTCTGTCTTCCCCACTGGCTGCAGGAGGCCCTTCCTAGAAAGAACTAACCAATGCTTCCAGCCCTCTAGCTCTCTGGAGAACCAGTCCAGCTTGCTGTCATCCAAGCCAGGCTCCTGCCTGACTCTGGCCTCGTCCCTCTCCTCTTCCAGCTCAAGTCCGTTTTGCAGGTTGCTGGTGCCCCATGAGGCCCACATCTTCTCTGCTTGGCCAATTCCTGTTTCTCCCAAAAGACTATCTACCATCCCCTGGAAAGGCATCATAGGATTGAAATGTGTTGTCTGCCTGGCACACAGTAGGTGCTTAAGACGAGGAAGTTAGGGTTGTTATCAGGGGGCTCCTACAGCCCCGGGGACCCAGCAATGATCCCTGAGTTGCTGCTTTCATGCAGGTCTTAGGGTGGGCTTCCCCCTCACAATGACATTTGATGCTCAGACCACTCAGACCAGTGTAGCGGCGAGGGGATGGGTCACCCTGTCCCCATTTCACTTAATAGCAGGATCGAGACTTTCTCCAGCACCTTCACCCCGACTCTTCCCACAAGTCCCCTTCCTCTAGTAAGAGGAGGAAGAGGGGTCTTCTCTCCTCTGTGGCCTCCCTGAGTCTGGCAGCGTCCCACGTGTGGCATGCCCCCCTCCCCTCACTCCCCTCGGACCACACTTATAGACTGTTAGGGAAGAGTGGAAGGTGGCGGGTGACCAGAAGGGTGAGGGGCTCTGCACACTCTTGCTGCAGGAAACCCCTCGTTAGCTGTCTCTGTCTTTGGGCCCAAAGCATTGCCCATTGTGTGATCCTTCGCTTACAACCCAGCAGCTCTGACTGCACCTGTTACTTCTGTTCCTCGACTTGTCAATGTTTGAATAAAAGGCGCAGGCTTTGGTTTGCGACAAGGAAGAGGAGGACCGAAAAGCCCCCACCCTCTCTTTCCCACCCCAAGGGAACTACTGAAACCCTTCCATTATTCCCTCTAAATTCCTCTGTATTTCTATATAAAAAGCTTATATTGCTATTTTTGACTGATTGACTGTTAGATATGATGCCTCAGTTTCCTCTTACGGCAAATGAGGATTCGGTGTTCTTATTTTTGTTGCATTGTATTAAATCTTTTTTCCTCTTTGGAAGCTTTTGGAAACTTTATCTGTGGTCTTCTGGGGTCACATGATGATGTGTGTTGTGTGGATTATTTTTCATTCATTTTACTATTTCTATGGTAGGCCTAACTCAATCTGGACACTGATGATCTTCAGTTTGGGGAAGTTTTCTTGGATTGTCTTCTTGATAATTTTCTCTGTTCTCTCTCTCTCTTTTTAAAAAATTTTCTAAGTCAGATGGTAGACCCCCTGGATTGCTTTTCTAAGCCTGTTCCTTCCCTTCATATTTTCCATCTTCATTTCTTCCTGTCATATCCTAGAAAATATTTCTGTGACATACTTTTCAAATCTGCTACTGAAATCCCTATTTTGGCTACCTTATATTAAATTTCCAAGAGCTCTCTCTTGTTTTATGATTATTCAGTTGTCATAGCATCCTATTCTTGTTTATGGATTGTATCAGTCAGCTTTTGCTGTGTAACAAACAACCTCAGAAATCTCCAGTGGTGCACAACAATAGCAAATTTTTTTTTTTTGCTCATACATCTGTGGCTTGACTGGAGTCATTCTGATCCAGATGATTCATTCTTGAGTCCAATCTAGAGGGACAGAGTTTCTTCCAGGCTCTTCTTTTATCTTTTTTGTTTGGTGTGTCTGTTTCACATTGGCAGCTTTCCTTATGTGTCTAATATTCTTGGGTTATTCACGAACATTAAACACTAAATATTAAATGTACTAAAAAGGCTGATCGGAAGCTCTGCAAGTGCAGGTGAGGGCTTATGGATTGACAGGTGTCCATTTCAGTGTTGGGACAGAAAAGACTGATATTGTTGGGAACTCCTATTATGATAGCAGGCATGAGACTTTTTCTCTAGGAAATTCTCCAGTAACTTGTCTGGCAGCTGCCAGTCTCTGTTTAGGATGTAGGAACAGGCTAGGGTGCCTTGGGAGCGGGAGGACCAGGAAGATGTTCTGGCCATTTGGGATGCGGACTTCCAATTAATACGCTGTTTTCAGGGGCACCTGGGTGGCTCAGTCAGTTAAGCATCTGCCTTCAGCTCAGGTCATGATCCCAGGGTCCTGGGATCGAGCCCCGTATCCAACTCCCTGCTCAGCGGGGAGCCTGCTTCTCCCTCTCCTCCCACCTCGTGCTTGCTCTTCTCGCTCATGCCCTCTGTCGCTATCTTTGTCTCTCTCTCTCTCAAATAAATAAATAAATAATCTTTTTTTTTTAAAGATTTTATTTATTTATTTGAGAGAGAGAATGAGAGAGAGAGAGCAGGAGAGGGGGGAGGGTCAGAGGGAGAAGCAGACTCCCTGCAGAGCAGGGAGCCCAATGCGGGACTCGATCCTGGGACTCCAGGATCATGACCTGAGCCGAAGGCAGTCGCTTAACCAACTGAGCCACCCAGGCGCCCAATAAATAAAAAATCTTAAAAAAAAAAAATACCCTGCTTTCAGCCCCATGTCTTGTCCCTGCCTTCTGTCATGCCGGCAACCTTGGTGTCCTGAGAGTTTCCTCTCTGCCATCTCCAGAGTGTAAACCTCCTGTAGGAGGCTCAAGGGTAAGCCCTTGGCCGCCAGCTCTCATCTCACACCATCAACCCCTCCACCACTCCCCTTGCATCTAGACCTTGCTGGGGTTCTAGAGGCTCACTGTTTCCTTCTCCCCATGTGCCCTCTGCCTGCTGAGTCTCTTCGGCCTTTCTAAATATGGCACCATCATTCCAGACAAAGCCCCTTCCAAAAGTGCACTGCAATCTCTCATTTCTTGATACCTCCTTTCTATTCCCTGTTTTTGTGGGATCATGCTTTTTCTATTTTTTCTCTATAATGTCAGCAAATGCTCAGAAGGGAGAAGACACCAACGTCCTACCTTTTCTCTGCAGAGGGGTTTCTCCCTTTGTGTGTACATAAACATCTTCCATCCAGACTCTGCCCCAGGAGGCTGCCCCTTTTTAATGACCCTAAAATTAATCAAGGCATTTTCCTGAACTAGGAAGTCATCCTCTACCACCTCCTCCAGGAGTGAAGCATGACAGACATTCCATTTTTCCACACAGCCATGTGCTTTTTTAAAAATTTTCTTTACATTATGCCTCTTTTCCCAGATGAGGAACTTGTAGCTTGGATTGGAGAATGAATTGCCCGGGGCCCAGTGTGCCACCTGATGGAAAGCACAGGCCATGAAGAACAGGAAGACACACAGCAGAGGGGTCTACCCTTTGGAGATAGTCATCCTACCTGACCCATGGGCACATCCAGAGGCCAGTGCAATGTCATCCAGCTCCTGTCCAGTCCAAGAGCTCCATCCTTGCCACCTGAGGAGCAAGCAACACCCTTCACTTTTTGATGTGGGTACTAAACTCTTGTCTCAAAGGCTAATGCAATTTGCAAACCGATCTGGATGAAGGTCTCGGGTGTGAAATCATGATTTTCCATGCCACCCCCTGCTGTTTATGTCGTGTGCACCGGGAAAGATGAGAAGAACGGGCTAAGAGCTCCCTGCCCTCATCCTGAGTGGGCAGCCCCGGGGTGAGGGACCTTTAAGCTAAAGAACCAGGCCAGATGGGTGTCCACAGTGCCATGTGGGGAGGGAGCCTTTCCAAGCCCTGTGGACAAATTCTGGAAAAAACGGGTCACCTGGACCCTGAGCAGGCTTCAAAATAAAAGCCTCCAAATAGTGATAGGCTGGGGGTGGGACAGGGCCAGGGGAAGCCAGGGAGAGGGAAGCAAACAGGGCCCAGGGATGGGGAGGGAGCTTTCTGTGGAAACAGGCACAGCTAAAATATTGAGATGCTTCCAAACCGGTCTGTTAAAAAAGCACTGCTCCTTGGAGCCTGTGCCCCACCCCCACTATCCCCCTGGACCCCCTAAACCTCCTCACAATCCATCAACTAAAGGGTTAATGCCTGGTCCATCAGGAGGCCTGCAGGACCCTACTGGCAGACCAGACAGTTGTGGTTACAGATTTTGAATATGACCCCTGGAAAAAATAATGCCATGAACTGACATGGATGTCACACTGGCTTACAGAGCACTCACTTTATGCACTATCCCACCCGCCCATTCATCAACCAGAGCTTACCGGTCCCCTTGCTGCGCACCAGGCCCTGTGCTAGGCCCCAGGGTATCAGGCCCGAGGCAGGTAGGCTCAAAGTCAGGGGAGGCTCAGAGATCTGGGAGTTGGTTCATTTTGCTGAAAATGGAGCAGGAGGGGAGACGGGAGAGGAGAGGCGGATAGGTCAGCAGGGGACAGACCAAGGAGAACCTTGTAAGTCAAACTAAGGAGGCTGAGCTTTATCCAGCAACTCAGGAGCAGTCGGGGAGGATCTGAGCAGAGGAGGTGCCAGATCAGATTTGTGTTTCACTGAGAACAGCATGGAAGCCAAGGGGAAGATGGGTTGAAATAGGGCAAGACTAGAAGCTGGCAGATTGGGTACCCGGCCGACTATGTATCCAGGGGAGGGTTGAGAGGCTCTAAGGAGAGAGGCAGTGGAGATGGACAGACAGAGGGCAGGGTCACAAAATGCATGGCTGGTTCCATAGAACCACATCGTGTACAGAGCAAGTTCACTATCATCCCCATCAGAAAGACTGGGGGTGTTAAAGCTACAGAACAGAACCAGGAGCCCACCTTTACCGAGAGTAGGCTCAACACTGCTACAGGGGCTTCACGTGTAAAGTACCCAATGAGGAATACATTTTCATGATTCCCATTTCACAGATGAGGATACAGAGGCAAAGAGGGGTTATGTAACGTATCCTAGGTCACACCACTTGGAGGCGGTGGATCTGGATTATCCCAGACAATGTGACAGGAGAAAACTCAGAAAGAGACTCATGTTGGTTTTAAAGACACATAGATTCACTCTATGTGACACGTAGATTCATTCGTTCTATGTGTCTTTAAAAGGAAATCCCAAGAGCAAAAGGTGGAAGAGACTAGAAGGAAATGCCAGCCCAATATGAGGAGTTCTCCAACAATCTAGGCTGCCTTGTGAAGAGGTAAGCTCTTAGTCGATGGCAGTTTGCAAGAGTGAGGCCATGCCCCTGCACAGTGACCTGCCCAGAAAAGAGGGACATCCCGGAGAAAAGAACTGGAAGTTTGGCTAGGAGGGGGGCTCTGGATCTAGACTCTTTGCATCCATACCCCAGATTGCTACCTACCAGCAGAGTGACATGGGGAAAGTTACTTAGCCTCTCTGTGGCTCAGTTTTGTCATCTGTCAGTTGGGGCTAAGAATAGCATCTGTCTCATAGGGTGGTTAAGTGAGTTAATACATGAACTTACCATTATTAGCATCCTCATCACATCTCTGGATGTGGGTGGCAAATGACACTGGCTCTGGGGACACCATCCAAGAGCTCGTTAATGAGGAAAAACAACCTTTCTCTGGATTTTCTTGAGGGGCAGGCTGCAAGCAAGTTCCGAACTCTAGATGGTGAGCTATGCCAGGCTTGCTTTAACTCATGCCCTCTTTGTGTTTACTTCTCAGCTGTCCTCCCTTAGGTTTTAAAAGTTAAAAGTCTTTTGACAGTTTCAGGTTGATGCCACTGCTCAAAGGATAAATGCAGGAAAGAGTTCAGGGCCTCGATTGGGAACATTAAAAGGATGGCAGTGACCCCTTCCCAGTCCTTGAGGCCAGAGGGGAGGGTGCTGGCAGGGGTCAAATCCAGACTCCAGGGGAGGTCTGGCCATTGCCTACTGGGACACTGGACTTCCCAGGCTCATTATGCTCACACCCTTGCCTGTCAAGGTTGTAAAAATAGAAAACCAAAACCAAGATGTGGGAGAGAGTTCAGTAAGTCATATGAGAACATCCATCTCATTTCTTCATCGTGAAGCCTTATTTCTGATGTAAAATGCAAAAATCAGACAACCTGATTCTTCTTCTTCTTCTTCTTTTTTTTTTTTTTCCAAGACCTGGGTCCAACAGTAGTTACAGTCCAAAATCAAATTTACCTTGTGCATCAGCCAGGGTCCAGTCCCAAATAAGAAAGCACATTAGTTATTTTAACAGAGAGAATTTGCTATAGGGAATTGTTTGGACAGGTGTTAGAACCTAGAAGTTCAGAGAGGGGACCCCACAGAGCTGGGATCTGGACCTCTTGAGGAGGGGACACTACCCTTTGCATTGAGGGAATGCAATGGGTTTTGGGGGGTGTTGGAAAAAATTGAAGGTGGTTACCAAGTGCTGCCGCCAAGATGCAGGGCCATTGCTAAGGTGAAAAAGTGAGGCTTATGCAGCTCAGGAGAATTGCAACCAAAAGGAAAAGAGCAAGGCCCACTTCCCCCTCCAACCTTGCAGTCTCTCTCTAGCGCCCACTCGCCACAGAGGCAGCAGCTGGCTGCACGGAAATGGGTTTGCAGGGTCCCAGGCCCTGTGCCACAGAGTGAATCACAGGAAAGGGTGGGTTTTGAGCTGAGGTGATAGCTTAATAACCAGCACATTCTGGAAGGAAGAAATCTTCACCACTTGGACTTGCAAAGAAATGACCCACAGGCCTTGGAACAACTCCCAAAGCATAACTTAGAGAGATAACAATACTTTTTAGAAATAAATTCTGATTTATATAACATTTATCGATCACCTCCTATGTGCCAAGCACTGTGCTGGGTGCTATGGGGAGGCTTGGAACCAAAAAGATCTTCAAGGTTGCGTGTTCGAATGTTGGCTTTGTTTTTTTTTTTAAAGATTTTATTTATTTATTTGACAGAGAGAGACACAGTGAGAGAGGGAACACAAGCAGGAGATATGGGAGAGGGAGAAGCAGGCTTCCTGCCGAGCAGGGAGCCCGATGTGGGGCTCGATCCCAGGACCCTGGGATCATGACCTGAGCCGAAGGCAGTCGCTTAACCTACTGAGCCACCCAGGCGCTCCCGAATGTTGGCTTTGTATCAAGAAAAAAATTACAAGGCAAATGCTGGCTCGACTATTGCCTAGAGGGTGACCTCAGATGAGTCATAATTCTGACCTACATCTCCTTGGTCATAAATGCATGCGTGGTCACCTTAGGTGTAGACCTCAGAGCATAACTAGAACAACTGCATGAGCTAAGGAATGTAAATTACCCACACATAGTGGCCTCCAGCTGCTCCTTCCTTTCCTCCTTCTTTTCATTCTCCCCATCTTGGTCCCTCCTCTACTCCCGGTCTTCCTTCTTTTCCTCTTCTTCTACCACCACCAGTACCACCACCATCATCACCATCATCACCGTCATCATCACCATCATCATCATCATCATCACCATCATCATCACCATCATCATCATCATCACCATCATCATCACCATCACCACCATCATCATCACCATCATCATCATCACAATCATCACCATCATCATCATTACCATCACCATCATCACCATCACCATCATCACCATCATCATCACCACCATCATCACCACCATCATCATCACCATCATCATCATCACAATCATCACCATCATCATCACCATCATCACCATCACCATCATCACCATCATCATCACCACCATCACCACCATCACCACTATCACCATCACCATCATGATCATCATCATCATCACTATCACCATCATCACCATCACTGTAATGATCAACATGATCATCGCCATCACCACCATCACCATCGTGATCATCATGATCATCACTATCACCATCATCATCATTATCATCATCATCACATCATCACCATCATCTTAGGCACCTCCTACTTAGATGCTGTGTTAAATGCTTTACAAGCATTATTTTATTTATTCCTCACAGCAGTCTTGTAAAGTGAGTAAATTATTATCCATATCTTATAAATAAAAAGCCCAAGTCTCAGAAAGTAAAACGACTCACCCAAAATCACAGTACAGAATAGGAATATTCTCCCCATTTTACAAATGAAAACACTGAGGTCCAGAGAAATGGTATGTCATACGCCAAATCATCACACAACATAGCAGATGGCAAAGTCATTCAGAGGAAATCTTCAGACTGCATGTCTGGAATTCGGCTTGCCCCAAACTGGTTGCAGGTTTTTCTATTTTGTTTTATATTATAGATAATAGAGTTTTTTTAAGTCAGAAAATAAAAATGGGTTAATTACCCTGTGACCTAGGTTAGCCTCATAAACATTTTTTAATTAAAAAAAATTACGTATATGGTAAAAAAAGAAACCACTCCACAATATATTTCATTGTATGGCTAATCCATAAGTGTCTCCCACTGATGGAAATTTAAATTGTTTATAGCTTATTTTGCTATTACCAAAATGTTCTGAAAGAAATATTCCTTTGGGAGCATATTTATATTTTTTAAGATTTATTTATTTATTTTAGAGAGCACGCAAGTGCACGGGTGGGGGGAGGGGCAGAGGGAGAGTCCCTCCAAGCAGACTCCCTGCTGAGCATGGAGCCCGACCTGACTTGGGGCTCAAGCCCACGGACCCATGAGATCATGATCTGAGCTAAAACCAAGAGTCTGACCTTTAACCAACTGAGTCACCCAGGCGTGCCAAGGGAGCATATTTATGAACATCCATAGGTAACTACCTAGTGGTAGAATTTCTGGGTCAAAGGGCTCGTGCATTTTTAATTTGGATAGAAATCACCTTTTAGGAGGGAAATTTATGTTTCCTCTTCTCATTGCCAGCACCAGATAGGATCACATTTTACAATTTTGGCCAAGCTGATGAATAAAAAAAAAAGTATTTCATTTTGATTTGTGTTTCCTTGCTGCTAGATGAGGCTGAGGATAGTTTTATACGTTTATTGATGCTGTGTCTTTCTTTTCTTCTCACCCTCCTGTTATGCCCTGGGACCCTCTTTGTTCTATTGGATTGTTCATCATTTTCTCATTGATTATGAGTATTTTGCAAACCAGGGACAACTGGCCCTTTTCTACTGTGTGTGTGACAAATATGTGTCTTTCCATTTTGTTGTTTGCTTTGGACTCTATTGATGGCAATTTTTTTTCTTTTTTTTTGCCTAGCACAGGTTCCACATTTTCATAGAGTCACATTTGGTGATCTATTTATGTACAGTTTCTGGGCAGCCTCCTGGTTTTCACGCTTTCCCTTTCCTTGTCAGCAGGTTGAAAGGATTGCTGGGCGACTGACTCGGTGATGGGCAGCGTCCTTGGGCTCGCCCTCTGTCACCCCTGCGTGGCCATGCTGACCCCTCAGAGGCTTCAGCACACGTGAGCCTGTGATCTGCTCTGCAAGGCCTGCTACCCCACCTTTCACAGCCAACTTCGGGATGCACTCAGCTTTGCTTCTCCCCTGACATCCAGCTCCTTTTAAGGAGCTATGCATCTTATACGGTCCCTAATCCTCCAACTAAATGTACCAGTTCTTGCTTGCAGCCAAGGCATCAGCTAAATTAAACTTTGGAGTCACAGACAGAGTGTATCAGATGCACCTCAGTGAAGAGTGGTGGGAGCAACCACACCCCATCTGTCCTGAGGGCTGGAGGTCAAGCTCTCCCTGTCCTTCCCAGCATCTTCCTTCACTCAGAGACACCATTGTCCCCCCACTAGGATGCCATTTATACTGAGTTACTCCCACTATCTCAAGGATGCATCCACCCAACAAATAGTTACTGAGTGCTTCATTTTACAGGGTTGGGTTTGCATTTCTCCTCTAGGGCAGCCAACACACAGGAAAGGCCAGACATGGATTCTTACTAAGGGGAATCTCGTGGCTCCCTGCAAGCTCTCACTGCAGTGTCGCACCCACCACCCTCCCCCCTCCACCCCCACCCCATTTCACGGTGCGCACATACACGAGGCCCGCCCTCGGCCTCAACCTGCACCCCTCTCCCCTTCGGGGAGGAAGCCCCTCCATCCCACCTGGAGATGGGCTCAGCAAGCTCCTGGTGTGGGCCCAGCTGCAACCCTGCTGCTCCTCCTAGCCTCTGAGGGCGGCATGGGAGCGGCACGGGACGACCTTCCTGTGCAGACACCACAGACTGGGTCTGGCTTTCAGGGCTGAAGGCTAGAGAGTTGGGATGGCCAGCACACCCAGAGGTGCGCAAACATGCCTGCGATTATAAAGCATCATAGCACGCATGCTCCCTCCCGGCTCCCTCTCCCATCACGGCAGGTGAGATGCTCAGACACCCCTAGGGGCAGCTGAGATAGGCGTGCCAGGACCAGCCCAGGAGCCCAGCTATCATTTGCTGACTTGACAACCACGCACTCGCGCGCGCGCACACACACACACACACACACACACACACACACACACAGAGTCCACTCCATAGAAATAGGTCCCGTCATTCGTTTCTCCAGAGCGAGGGCCCCCAAACCCAGTATCAACCCCAGGAGCCCACTGGGAAGCCCCAAAATGCACCATTAAATCCCACCTGGACCACCAAACTGTGCACATGGGTAACCATGCCTAAGCCTCACTCAGTTTGCCTTGCCCTGAACATACAGAGCAAACATGTCACTGAAAACGCCGCCTAGTCATTCACAGCGCTCCAATAAATTAGAGTTCAAAATTCTATGCCAGTTGCAGAAAATACTGCCTTTTGAGGGCGAAATCATGAAAGCCTTACACATCTACATCCTCCTTTTTGGAGCTTCTGGAAATGTCGTGTGCGCAAATGCACTTCATGCCCAATTCAAACACAAACACAACCACGGCTCTTTTCTCTGCCTGCACAAATCCTCCTCCACACAAAGTTAGCTTTGCAAAGAGAACAGTGCATCCGTCTACCATTTCCACTGCGAGTTCGTTCTTTTTAGTGACAGGGAGGATGGTAAACATGAAAGAGAAGTTCTCAGGAGCTGAAATGGTGACTCAGCACAGCTGGGGCCTTCTGAACGTAATCAAAGGAAGAAGCTGGAAATTGAAACATCCCTTGACAGAGGAGCCTGTCATGTCAGGGGGATATGCAACAAGTCTGAGCAGATTAATTTCCTCTCGGCATAAAATATTCCTTCTGATCATAAAGGAATCTGCTCAGAATTGACTCCAGACAATCACAGAACACGTATAGGACAGGTGCTGAGGGACAAACTACAACTCTGATGGTGACGAGAAAGAGAAAGAAAAAGTGAGTGTCTCTGGATTCAACTTTGCCCTTCCCTGACGTCCTTTGAAAGCTAAATCCCCAACCCTCACCGCACCTCTGCCAGAGAACTGGTAAGTCTCTCACAATCTAGTACGAATTAAACTATGTATGACCGGAAATCATTCCATAAGACCCTTCTAGGAGAGCCCCCAATGCTGTTGAAAACCAAAAAGTTTGCTAAACTGTTTATGACCAGATGGACAGCCAGCTAGACAGAGCATCCTAAGGAGAAAAGAGGGCAGAAGGTCAAAATGAAGACCTAGGATTGAGAATTCAGCCTCGTTCTGTGGCATTTTTCTGTATGTCCTCCATAGTTTGTATCAGGAAACAGGAATTCCCAAATCATGGAAGATGCCCCAGCAGAACAGGTTCCAGAACATTTTGGAAAACAGGGTATTGTAGACCTCTTCTTGCCCTCTTGGAGAGAAGGTTGCCATGAAAGAATCTTAGTTAATATTTGGTTTTCCATTGCATATTTCTCAAGTTTATCTGGCCATGGAACACTCTGCTCATGAAATATCTGACACACTAAGTAAAATGGAGGCATTTTCATCTAAGTTTTAGCTGAGGGTCCCAGACAAGAGTTGTCAACTGTGTGTCGCATTCCAAAGTGGGATTCTAGATTGGCAATTTTTTTCTTTGAGGGCCAGATAGCAAATACTTTAGGCTTTGTGAACCATAGCTCACAATCTTTTTTTTTTTTTTTTTTAAGAGGTGGTTGGCTGGATTTAGGCTAGAGTTTGCCAACTCCTGTACTTGACCCCTTATGTTGGTCTTGTAGAAATGAGAGGGTCAAAAAACAGTTTTGTGACTCTTGGCTTATCCCCTGGAAGCTATCAAGGGGTTAAAGTCAGAAAGACAGAGAAGTCAAAGGTTGTAGATTTTTCTTTAGAGGAAGTTGTTGGAGGGCCATGTGCCCCAACCGCAAAGAGTAATTGTTGAGGTGTGTTTTGACTATTACTGTAGAAAAGACGATCTCAAAACTTAACCTTCAATGATCTACTATTGCTCACTTGTTGTGATGAGCACTGGGTGTTATATATAATTGATGAATCACGGAATTCTACTCCAGAAACCAATATTGCACTGCATGTTCACTAACTAAAATTTAAATTTAAAAAATGATATACTATTTCTAATGATTCTTTGGGTTGGGGGGTTGTTCTTTTGCTCCATGTGGTGTCATTTGGGGTTACTCATGTGGCTACACCCACCCAGATGGGAATCTGGCTGCAACTACAAGGCCAAGGTGGCTTACCCCACAAGTCTGGCCCATCAGCTGGGATGGGTGGATGGGCTGGGCCTCCCTCCCTCTTTCTCTCTATATGGGCTCTCATCATTCGTTGGTTTAACTCAATGGTAACTCCATTACATGGTGGCTGGATCCTAAGAAAGCAAAGGTGGAAACTGCAAGATATCTTGTTGCCTCAGCTCTGAAATTCATACAGCATAAGCTCTGCCCATTCTGTTGGTCGATGCAAGTCTCAAGGACATCCCAGAGTCAAGGGGATGGAGAAATAGATTCCTTTTGATGAGAGGAGTGGCATGTACATGCAAGGATGGGAGAAATTGTTGGTGGCCATCTTTAGAGATGATCTACCACAGTCTTCCCTCCGGAAGTTGACAATTCTCCAGCAGGCAAAATACACCCACTCCCTCCCGAGACCCCCCAAAGTGTCATCCAATCTGGGCATCCACTCAAGGCCCAGATGCAGATGAGCCTCCTCAGATGCATCTCTTCTTGATCTGGTGACTGAAGAACGAAAAGGATCATTTATTTGCACCCGTTTTTTCTCCACACACACCCAACACAGCATGGGGATAAGATGGGGATAAGATCATTGCAATGGACACTTTCATTAATGAGAAGAGAAAAAACAGAAGGTGCACAGCAGCCAAGGGGCCATAGCAGTTTGAAATCCCACTAGGCACAGGTCGCCAGTAGAATTGATTCTCCCATGAGTTCAAATCCCACTTCTGGTACCAACCTCTGTGTCAGCTTTCTGTTGCTGAGTAAGTAAGTGTCCAGGCCAGCATCTAGTGCCTTAAAACAACAGTGACTACTGATGTGTTCACGATTCGGCAGTGGGGCAAGGTTGGGTGGGAACAGCTCATCTCTGCCCCCCAGGGAGCTGGCTGAGTTGCTTCAGCAAGGGCTACAGGTCCCGGGGTGGTTTTGCTAGCATGTCTGGCACCACAGAGAGGGACCGGCAGGGCTGGGGGCTGGTTGGACTTGTCTCTCCCCCTTTGATGTCTCTCATCCTCCAGGGCCTGTCACTCCACCCAGCAGGGTAATCAGATCCTACACATGGTGACCAGTTTTCAGCTGCATTGTGTTGGCCAAGACAAGTCACAGAGCAGCCCAGGTTCAAAGAGAGGGGAAATAGACTCTGCTCCTGAATGAGAAGAGACAAAGAATTCTCAACTATCCTTAATCCACCCTCGTCTGCCCTTTGGCCAGAAACATCCCACATGTAAGGTACGCTCCCTCTCTCTCTCACTGGACCCCCAATTCTCATCAGGCTCTTGGTCCAGGTTCTCACGGTCTTGATCAGGTCCAGGTGCAGAGGAAGACCCTCAGAGGCAGCTCCTCAAGTTCAGTTTCTTCTTGATTCAGAAGCTTGTGAAGCAAAAAGACAACTTTCCTGCCCACCCCCACACACCCAGCATACAATAGTGAGACAGCAACGAAGTAACCACAATAGACAGCCCCATCCAAAATGGGGAGGAAAGGGAAGCCTGCAGCAGTCACTGGTTCACAGAAAATCTGGAAATCCAGCTGGGCACATGCTACCACTGTCCCCTAACATGGGGCAGGAGAAGCTACCTCACTGGGGAGTCATTCCCTAATCCACATTTTCCTTGGCTCTTGGTCCACCCTCTGGGCTCTTAGCTCTACTATCTGAGCCACATTTCCTTTTCTAGAAGAAGTGGCCCACATCTGCAACAGACTAGATTTCCAACTATACAAAGCTGAGATTCCAAACACCTCTTTTCAGCTTGAACTGTTTCTCTGAATCCAGGCTGATGGTTCTTTCACCAACCACTTTCCTTGAAAACTTTGCATGTTTCCCATGAATCTTATTGGGATTTACTCTGTGCCCATAAAAGACCCAGCCATAGTTCCTTCCAAGACAGATTTCTCCTACTTCGAGCATGGAGGGCTGTGTGGGGGGAAACTCCCTTAAGATTTGTAAAACCCTTTGGCTATTTGGGAGGGTCTATGAAGAACAAATTAAATGTTTCAAAAGTCTTAAAAGAGGTCCTACAGCCTTCACATGATCTTTATCCTGAGGCCATATTTTACTGGCAGCAACCTCCTTTTTATTATTATCTATTACCTTTGTCCTGACACTATTTCTTACTTTGAGAATTTTTCTCAGATTGGAGAGACAATCCTGGGTCCTCAGTTTCCTCCAAATTCTACTTGAAAACCGAACAGTTCTTTCTTTCACTTATCTCTCTCTTGAAATACCTTATTCTGGATCTCTAAAAGAAGCCAATTGTCCTTTTCCACATGCCGCCTGAAACCTCCTTAGAGGATCCACAAATTCATGAGGTATGTTTTCATCTTGAGCATCACTGAAGGCAACAGTGTTGCTAAAAGGTCTGCTGCTACATAAAAGTGCCCCTTTCTGCAACCCTCCAGGAGCAAGTTTCTTGCTCATCTTGTAGCCTCCACTAGTCTCCTCCCCGCCCTCCCAGCTCCACCTATGTCCAAGTCCCAAAGCCAATGCCATGTCTTTTTCTGTTTTGTTCCAGCAACACCCACTTCTAGGTGCCAATTTCTATGTCAGTTTCCTACTGTTGTAATCAGTGGTTTAAAACAGCAATGTGAGTCACATGCTCATCTCCACGCATCAAAGGCTCCGAGGAATAGATTCACCTCTTGCTGAGATCGACGGTGTACCCATCCAGATGGGAGGAATTGTTGGTGGCTATCTTTGCAGATCAATCCACCGTGGAGTGCTTGAGAAGCTCCAAGCCGACCAATGGGAAAGGTTGACCCAAGATTCCTGTTACACATGACCCCGTGGATTGCCATCTGATGTCTTGAAATGGCCAGTGGCAGCTGTATGCAGGACTCTGATTGACAAGGAACCATACTCCCAGCTGCAGAAAGTCTCAGGCTCTCCGGGGAGTTTATTTTCTACAGAAGTGGCCACGCAGGAGAGCGAGCCAGCATGAGATCATCTTAGATCCTGCCGTTGGCCACAGCCCCGAGGGGTGAAGAGGATTCAACAGAACACTGATGGAGGGGTCCCCGGATGCCCAGGGTTCAAGAGACGACTCTTCAGTGTCCTTCCTAAGAGGCGTCACCGGCATTAGGGGGAGGAGTCCCTAGCAGTGAGCATCTCCAAAAAACCCACATAAAGGTCTCCTGAAAGACTCAGCTTTGAACATCCACCCAACCCAGAAAGAGCCAACACCAGTTCCCAAGAGTGCCAGTGTGGTGAGAAGTTCCCTGCCCTTCAATTCTTAGCAAGTGGTGGATGAGTGGTAAAAGCGAAAAGCAGGGAACCAGAAAAAAGTGGGTCATATCCCTTTTTCCCACGGCACGCTGTAGCTAGAGGAGGGATGGAACTTTAGCTCTGAGCGAAGCTTGGAGTTTTGATTATTAAATAAAACTGGGCATGCTAGTTACTGAACTGACAGATTCAGGGTAGAGAGAGCTTTTTATTATCTATGAGTGAGACGATTTCCTCTAGGGACAGGGCAAGAACTAGACCCACAGCATCGGGTTGGGGCAGGGGAGAAAAAATTGCTTCTGGTTATACTTGCTCAGTTGACGTGATAGTTACACATTGATTTCCATCCCAGGAGACACTGCTCAGGAAGGATTCTTAACAAAAATTAGCAGGATGCACTGGAGCCTCCTAACACCAGCAGGTCCGGGTTCACAGGATGATGGATGCACTCACTGGTGGCTTCGTTGAGGAGACTATCCCACTCCCTCCCATGGACAAGATACCAGAACACCTCATGGACGCCACATGGCTCTGTCGCCACATGGCGTCTCATAGCACGGGATTTGGGGTCAGACAGACCCAGATTTAAATCCTAATGCTGCCCCCCTTATCCGTCATGGGATCTAGAACAGTTCGCTTTACATGCACTGTCTTGCTTGCTTCTCACCACAACCCCATGAAGTGGTGTATTCATCCATGCTTCGTTTATCTTGTGCTGTATCACAGACTACTCCGGAACACAGTGGCCTTAAATAACAATCATTTTGTCATCTCTCCAAATGCTGTGATCTGAATGGGGCGCAACTGTGTGGTTCTTCTGCTCTTGCCTGGGATCACTCGTGTGGCTGCACTCAGCCGGCAGGAGGACCAGGGGCCGCACTCAGCTAGGACACCAGGAAGCTGAGTTTCTATCTCTCTACATGGGGTCTGGCCCTCTCCCTCTTTGTGTGGCATCTCCCCCTGGCCTCTCCAGCAGGGTACCTGGACTTACATGGCAGCTCAGGGCTTGTAAGAGCAAGAAAACTGTCAGGTCTTCTTCAGGCTTAGGCCCAGAATTGGCACAGCATTATTTCTATCCCATGTCATTGATTAAAGCAAGTTGCAAGCCCCACCCTACAGTCAAGGTAGGGTGGGGGGTGACAACACAAGGGCATGAATAGTAAAAAGCATGGTTCATCAAGAGCCACCCATAAAACAGACTATCAGGATTCTTTCTGTCACAAGTGAAATAAACTTGGCTCGTGCTAACTTAGGTTTAAAAGAAAAGGCGGGGCGGGGGGTGTGATTTATTGGCTTTTATAACTGGACGCCCAGGTGCACATCTGCTTTCAGGAACAACTGGATCAAGGGGCATGTATGTTATAATCAAGATTTCATCTTTCTCTCCATTTCTCAAACAGACTCTGTGTGGTGGCTAAGACAGCCGCCCACCTTCTAGAACTACATCCAACATGCTTAGCAACCCCTCTGTGAAGAGACAATCTCTTTCCATTTTCTTGCAGAAAGTTCCAGACAGGTCTGGATTAGCTTGTCTGGAGCCACATGCCCATGTTTAAACCAATCACTGTGACCAGGGGATGGAGCACTTTTATTGGCCAGGTCTGGAACACATGCCCACCACTGTAGTCCTAGCAAACCCCATGGAACCTTATTTAAAAACCAGGGGAGGGAAGGAAGGGAAGGAGGAAGGGAGGGAGAGAGAGAGGGAAGGAAAGAGAGAGGAAAGGAAGGAAAGAAGGAGGGAGGAAGGGAGGGAGGGAGGGAGGAAGGAAGGAAGGAAGGAAGGAAGGAAAGAAAGGGAGGGAGGGAGAGAGAAGAGGAAGACTCCATTCCCAGAATGAGTTAGGTAATGCTGGGAAGACAGGTGGTATGAGCATTCTGATGTTCAAACTTAGTGAAGGGATTTGTCTAAGTTCACAAAGCTAGAAGATGCTACAGCCAAGACAGGAATCTGGGTCTTGTAGATGCCAAAGCTCCGGTGTTCTGTGGTGAAATTCTAAAATATTCTTTCCAAACAAACAATGACAAGACAGTGTAACATGACCAATGATAGAGAACCAGCCCCGGTGCAGAAACAATGGAACAGAGCTATTTGCTGGGCAGTGGTGGGGTGATGAATCAGGGAGGACTTCCCAGAGGAAGCGACACTTTAGCCGGGTCCTTAGGGCAAGTGACTCCAGGACAAGGGATCAGCAATGTTCAAACATGCCTCAGGAATCTGTAAGATCTTGGAAGAGTGGGAGAAAAATGGTTTCTAAGCTGAAGGCTAAGAATCTTTGGGTCCAAGGATTTATTATAAGAAGTCTGAGAATTTATCTCTGAATCCAGCCTGGTTTATAAACTGAAAAAAAAAATGTCACATATAACAATTTCTCAAATATATTTAAAAGTACTGCTGAACTCGTGGTAGCTTTCTCTTGGTAGATGTTTTCTCAATTAGTGGGGACTAAAAGTAGAATTGTCACCATGCTTGGCTCGGGAATTATCTAGATGCTATAAAGGAGGTTTCATACTAAAAAAGACAGAGAGACATTGATCCCAAATGTATGTTGCAAAGGGGCCACTTCTAAAAACGAGGCCAGGGAGGGCAGCAGAACCTGCCCAGGGGGCTTCACTACCACCCCAGTGGCAACTGGAGACCCCTGGAGGTTTTAAGCAGGGGAAGAAGGGTCGATTCAGAGTGTGTGAAGGGCGGCTGGAGGGGCTGACTCTGCAGGCAGATTTGATTCTACAAATCAGAGGTTGCTGAAGTGAGTGTCAAAAGAGTAGAGGATGAAGAGCACAGGCTCTGGGGCCAACTGCCTGGGTCCAAATCCCAGCTCTGCTACTCAACTGCTATGTGACATTGTGCAAGATCCTTAACCTCTCTGATGCCTTTGTATGCCTATCTATAAAATGGAAACAATGATAACTTTAGAGGATAAATGAGCTGAAAAATGCAAAATGGTTGGAACTATGTTCAGGTTTAGCACCATGTATGAATACTATCACCTCATATGTGTGCATATGACTAGATGAATATTTACTATTATGGTCTAAGAAAGACGTGGCAGTGGCCTGGACTGCAGAGCATGGAGACCTGGTAAAGAAACACTTGGAGGTATACACATATTTACATACATGTACAAAGTTACAAGCATCCACATCTATTCCAAATACCACACACAATATCTGCATTGTAACTCGTCTGGACATCCCCTGAAGGTAGAAACACTCTCCTAGGTGTTTTGCTCGGTGAATGCGTGCTGGAGATCTTCGGACTGCTCTCTCCTCATGGAGAAAAAGCCTCCAGGGTCTGTCTTGTCTAATGCAGCGGATGTGGACCTGGAGAAGCAGCGAGAAGGCTCCTTTCTTCAGCCCGGGATGGGTGGTCGGCTCACAGACCTCTGCGGGAGCCTCACAGGGGACAGGGTAAGATCGGAGCCGAGCTTGGAGCTCCCATTTTTGTCAGAGAACGGGGAACAGACCAGGAGGGCTGGCGAGGGAGGAACGAATATTCTCCAGGGCAGGGGCAGCTCCCCTCGCCCCTGACTCAGCACTTCAGGGGCTCGGGGGACTGAGGGGTCCCATCTCTGCCTTTATAGCTTCCCGCAGCAGGATGCCTCCCTGGTTTTCCAGATAAGGAAACTGAGGTCTGGAGGGGTAAGTGATCGCACAGGGGGCGAGAGAGAAGTGGGGGAGCAGCCCGACGGAGCACATGCAAATCACCTGTGCTAGGGACCAAACCGAGAATCGCAGACAGGAATCTGCCCAAGTGGGTGGACTGTGCCCATTTGACAGATATGGAAACAGAGCTCAAGTAGCTGGAGCATTTCCTTGGGTTCTGAGGTAGACCCAAGACTTTAATTTCACTTCTGCCCTGGAGTCGGGAGTCCTTGGGGAGCCTTTTGCTTTGGCTTCCACAGCTGGGGAGGGGGGAGGGTCCCTGCCTACCCTCTTGCTCCAAGATCACTCAACTATGAGATCTGACTCTCACTTGGCCCTGGAGACTAATCCTGGTCACACCCCTACCTCTTACCCTCGGAAATCGGAAATCGGAGGGAACTGGACCCACACCTGTGGTCTGTCTGAATTCAAGGAGGGGCATCACTTCCTGTCTCTGGCCTCCCCTGGCCCTTGCCCACTCACCCCTCCACTGACAAGTCCAGGCACCATCCATGCCAATAGGAATGGAACTCTCCTTATTTTCTTGTCTGCAAGTCATTTTAAGAATTTGGGTAGGATGGGGTGCCTGGGTGGCTCAGTCATTAAGTGTCTGCCTTTAGCTCAGGTCATGATCTCAGGGTCCTGGGATCGAGCCCCGCATCGGGCTCCCTGCTCCGCGGGGAGCCTGCTTCTCCCTCTCCCACTCCCCCTGCTTGTGTTCCCTCTCTTGCTGTGTCTCTCACTGTCAAATAAATAAATAAATAAAATCTTAAAAAAAAAAAAAAAAAGAATTTGGGCAGGAGCCTGGGGTCCTTGAAAGCTCTCTTACTGAAGAATCTGTTCCGAATCCGGCAAAGAGTTGAGAATATTTTATATTTCTGTTGCTTGGCGTTCTCCTCCACCCTAGTGTGTATATGACACAAGCTGGAAGTCATACTGGCCCGCTTTGTCTGTGGTGACTGGTACCTCCCAGGACCCACGCTTTGCATCCGTGTGTTCATTCTGTCCCCGCCACACTCGAGGGAAGAACTCTCACGACTTTCAACTTAACAGACGTGAAAGAGGGGGCTCAGAGAGGGTGAGTCTTTGGCTGCATCACACAGCTAGAGCTAGCCGCTCAACCTAAATATCTTCTCCTGTCCACCAGGCAACAGTAGCAGGCATCTCTGTCCCCACACCCTCGGGGGCCTGGGACGCACCTCCTCGCTGCCTCAGCAACCCCAGCTCACCCCTCCTGCACCACCGCCACCCTCCCTCCTGGACATTATTCTGCCCCTTCTCTTGTCCATATGGTCAGTGACTAGTTCAGAAATATTCAGAAAGGGCTGAAACAATGTAATAATAATGGGGGGGGAGGAGAGGGGAGGAGAAGTTGAAAGTCTCATAGGGAATGAGATTACATACCCAAGACTTCTTGGCACAGCCCTATAAAGAAAATATTATCGTCACTGTTTGGGTTGTGAAACCCAAATGTTCCTGAAGGTTAAGCTTGTTCCCTCAAGGTCACCCAGCCAGTAAGTTGGCCGAGCAGGGTTTGGAACCTAGATCGATGTGGCTCCGAGATCTACGACAGGGTTTTCATTCACTCTGCCTCTACAGGGTCCCTGACCTCAACGGACTCATAGACAGGATGGGAGCGGACAAGTCAAGGGCAACCGCTCCACAGTAGTGATCATAGTAAATGCAGGGGACATGTGGGTGGCAGGTCATCAGGGGGAAGGAATCAAGGAGGGCTTCTGGAAAGAGGTGATGCCTGAGCTAAGCCAAGAGCGCTGAGTAGTACATGGGGTGAGCCTACAAGAGAGAAAAAAACAAGAAAATGCCCAGAGAAGGGAACACTGTCCCTTCTAGCCATTTCTACCGGCCATGAGGACTGTGGTCCGGGTTATCCTTCAGGGCAAGCCAAAGGTAATGTCTCCCTTGCGTGTGCCTTACACGACTATATCAGCAAAAACAATCATTGTCTGATACTTTGTCATCTACAAGATCTACTAATAATCTTGTGGAAAAAAATGTTTTTAACTGAGGGGACGTTTACATAACAGAAATTACCTATTTTAAAGTGACCAATTCAGCCATGTTTGTAATTTCGCAGTGTTAGGCCACCGCCCCCTCTAGCTGCCTCCAAAACATTTTCATCACCCCATATTAAAACCGCGTGCCCATTAAGCAGGCACTCCCCAGCCCTGCCTCTCTCCAGCCCCTGGCACCGCCAACCTGATTTCTGTCCCTGTGGATTTACCCCTTCTGGACATTTCATATAAATGGAATCACACACCATGTGACCTTTTGTGCCTGGCTTCTTCACTTAATGTCATGTCTTCAGGCTTCATTTCATATTTTATAACTTTTCTAGAAAGGTGGGGAAGAGCAGCATAGCTCAGACCATGGTTTAAATATGAGCCAGCATCACCCGGACCGATCCTGGGCTCTTCCCTTCGACAAGTGCTACCCTCCTTCAGGGGCCCAGAGGTGAACCACAGGCCTGGGTGTGAGTCCTCAGTCAGCATCTCCTTGACTTGCTCTGCCCCTCCGAGCCTCAGGCCTCCCATGTGTAAAATAGACGGTGAATATGCTTAACTCTACCAGACTGTATGCTGGAAAATGGTTAATAAGATGGTAGATTTTGTTATATGTTCTTATCCCAATTTTTTAAAAAAGCAATATAAGGGGAAAACAAACAAACAAATCCATACATTGATCACTAAGGACCCCCCCTTCCTACACCCCCCCCCCGCAGCCATCCTATAACCAACAAGACCAAGGACTCAAGATTGAGAGTCAGGGAGAAGGCAGGCCAAGGACAAAGAAAGGAAAGGAGCAATCCAGCCAAGAAGGTGGGGGGTGGGGGGCAGGGGAAGGAGGGGAAAAGAGGGAAAAGGAGGGGAAGAGAGAGAAAGAGGGAGGGGGGCAAGGAAAGTCTAGGGAGGGGGAAGGAGAGACAGAGTGGGGAGGAGGAGGGAGTGAGAGAGGGAAGGAAGAGAGATGGAGGGGGGAGGGAGAGGGAAGGGGAAAAGAGAGGAGAAAGGGAAGGACAGAGAGGAGGGAAGAAGAGGGAGGGGGAGGGAGAGAGGACAGGTACAAGGAGGGAAGAGGGAGGCGAGAGGAGGAGGGAAAGGGAGAGGGAGGACCCTCTGGTAGTCCCAACCAGCAGTCCTTCCCTGCCTCCCTATGCCCACGTGTTTATTTCCCGATTCTCATCATTGTCATTCCTCAAACCTCAGCTTTCCCCTCCAGCACAACCTACAGATTCGTCTGCAGTCCTGGAGCAAGATAGGAACCATTGGGTTTCCAATTCAGCTTCTGTGATTTAAACTTTTTTTTTTTCCTCAAAAGAATCCAACCCAGAATCAGGATGAAAGCAGTAAATATTTGATAAGAAAAAGCAATGGTTCGGCCATTCTCTTAAAATACACGGGTCATGTCACCAAGGACTTTCACACTAGGTGCCAATGTCAAGCCTCCCCCCAGAGGCTGAAGGGACACCAAGATGTATGGGGACCACACATTCTAGATTTGCTTAGCATGGTTTCAAATATCCAGTTCCCTGTTCCCCAGAGCACCTGCTCTTATCAGAATATGAGCTGCAGTTTCAGGTCAGGAGGAAGGGAGAGCGCCGTGGATGAGTCTGGAAGCCCAAGGGGAGGCCACAGTTCCTGAAAGACTAATTATACACCAGCAGTTGCCCCTAAAGTGCAGGGGAATAAATGGATTTAGACGGCATTATAAGTAGCAGTCCAAGAATATTGTAGAGAACAACCATTGTCCACATACAACCAAAAATAAAAACATTAGTTTGATTTATTCTCCTTGGAGGCTCTCCGAGAGAAAAGCTGGACGCTGGTGTTCGTGCCTCCAAGTCCCAGCTGGAAAGGCAGCTGGAAACAGGGAAGATGCGGAATAATGGGACCATTACTGAGGTAGGGATGGAGGTAAATGCAGGCGCTAGGAGGGGCACGAGCTCAGGGGAAAGAAACCCAGGAGGGCTTCCCTCGGTGCCGTATGCGTCCGTGTCCTCTTCTTGGAAGGACACTGTCACATTGGATTAGGCCCACTCTAATGATTTCATGTTAACTTCATCACCTCCACAAGGACCCTGTCTCCAAATACAGTCACATTCTGAGGTCCTGCGGGTCCTTCCACAGATGAATTGGGGGGGCACACTCAGCCCACAATACTGGGGTACAGATAAATGTCTCCAGATGAGTCCTTTGTTTTTCCCGTTGGCTATGGGAGAGTTCAGAATATTAGAGCTTGTCTGATTTTGACACAAAGATGCTGGATGCTGGAGAGCATACATGTGCACTGTTAGAGCCCCAGGGCCCCCCGAGTCAGGAAGAAGGGCTGGCCCGGAGTCCCACACAAACACACAGAGACTCAGCATCTGCCCCCTGCAGCTACCGACGTGCCTACGTGCATGCGTGCACACACACACAGAGACACACACAGACACACACAAACACACACACCACACCACACACATATCACAGTTACACACACACATAACACACACAGAGACACACACATACGTATACAAACACATACACACACACATCATAGACATGCACACACCTCTCCTGACCATCCTAACTGTGCTATGGGATGTGGGTTGTTATGGAGATGGGGGCAAGGAGCGGTGGAGGTAGCGGTGGACTGAGGAAGAGGCGATAATGTTCCTCATTATCCCCGTTGCCTTTGTAACCTCGGCCGGCCGTATTGATCTGAGCTGGGCTCAAGATTTGATGTCGTCTGCTCCCCTGATGTCAGTAGGTATCTGGGAGCCAAGAGAGCTCTTAAAAACTCTGCAGACCGTCGTCTGTCTGCTTCTCCACATGCATCACCCAGCACAAGGAGAGAAGGGAGAACCCCAGAGGCTGCCCGTTACCAATTGCCACCAAGTCTTCCAATGCGCATAGCCATGGCCGTGGGGCGTCCTGCTCCCCTGAGTAGCTCCAGCCCGCAGAGGGACCAAACTCTTCCCTCATTTCCCCTGAGCATCACTGAGACAGGATGGGGTCTTCAAGGGAAGGACACACACCCAGGTGGCCAAGAGCCACACTCTCCGTGGCTCGTGGGCTCATCCCTGGCTCACTTTCCAGGTCCCAGCCCCATCTAGGATGGCACTGGGGTTGGGAGGGAGACCCCGCTCGCAGCCCCTCCCACCCTCACATGCTGCAGTTCCTCCCCCCCACCTCCCCCAGTATCTGTCACCCTGACCTCCCCAGCAAGGACCTGCATCCTGGTCTTGGGGACCGCCCTGGGAAAGGTAAGGGGCTGGCACTCGGGTTCTCCTCCCTGGTTTTTTTCCATAAAGCCCCTCCAGGGTCCCCTTGTCCAGTGGCAGGACAGGCTCGAGGGTAAGTTCATCACAGTGATAACCACCCTAATCGTTTGTGCAGGATATCGTAGCCTCCAGACCCCTACTCAGACACAATCCATTCGGTATCCTCCATAGCTTCCTCTTCAGCATCACTACACAAGGAAGGAACGGAGGCCCAGAGAGGTGAAGCGACTAGCTCAAGGTCACACAGTGCCACTGTAGGGAGCCTATGTGCCCTTACCTCCCTAAGGACCCTCTGCCCCTTGGCCTCTGTCTCGGTGGTGACATTGCACTTCAGTACAGGCGAGAAGCCAGAGGAGAAACAGGGCCACAGGCCCAAGATCTAGCTCTCAGGAATGGGGCCGAGATTCCTTGGAGTTGATACACGTCATATCACAGGGCTGACCTCATACATATCATTAGATCCTGCAGTGTCCGCCCAGCCCGCCAGGGCTCTGGACGTGAGGAACTCTGTATCCTGTTCCCGGCCACAGCAGGTGGAAATAATGTGAACTAATGCAACAGCAACAGTGAAGTGAACAGCTGAATGCTGGTCTCCTGACAGAGAGCAGCTCAGAGACTGCTGACCCGCACACACTGGCCTCCCCCGTCCACCAGCTGGGAGGCCGGAGCGGGCTTCGGGGAGAGCGCTGGACACTGCAAACGGGGCTGAAGACAGACAGACCAGGCTCTGGCCTCCATGTGCCGTGTGACCTTGGGCAAGTGACTTGACATCTCATAAACTTGGTTTTTCCATCTGTAAAAGGGGATATTGGGATCCACTTTGGGAACATGTAGGTGGACGTGTCCAGCTGAAGGCCAGGCACAGTGTGGGGACCCAGAGGATAGAAGAGGTGGGGTCAACGTGGGGATATGATGTCCACCTACCCACCCAGCTGCCTCATGGCTGTTTGCAGTAAGAAACCCAGAAGTGAGGGGGAAATTGCACCAGGCAGGGCTCCTGCCTCTGAGCAGAGGCCCCAGGGGATGGGAGTAGCTGCCTTTAGGGACAGGAAGTGGTTAGGATCTCAGGTCCAGAAGACCACTTCGGACCCCAGAATGAATCATCACAGAAGTTTAATGCATACCGTCATCAAACTCACCAAGGACTTAGGGCATAAACCTCCCTTATGCCTGGCATACTTGGCTGCCTCCAAGACTCCGTCCCTGAACAGTCCATGGGCTTTGACCACCCAAATCCCTTACCTCTCAGTCCAGGCACAGGCCCCCTCCTCTGGTAGCTCCAATGGTGTTGACATCCTGCACCCTCCGGGCTTGAAGTTGCTTTGTGGCCCAGGCCCAAGCAGCCCTTGCTAAATGGTAGCGACCGGTTCAGGGATGGCGTATGACCGAACCAAACTAACCACGGCCAAAGAAACTCAGTTCTGAGACTTCTGATCAAGATCTTGGGGCAGTGGACTCCCCTTTCCCCACAGGACTCAGACCTGCAAGTTTACAGCACTGCAGGGGAGGGATCAAGTCCCACATCAGGCTCCTTGCTCAGCTGGAAGCCTGCTTCTCCCTCTGCCTCTGCCCCTCGCCCCTGCTTGTGCTCTTTCTCTTTCTCTCTCTGGCAAATAAATAAAATCTTAAAAAAAAAAAAAAAAAAAAAAGGCAAGCTATTAGAGTGGATAGGAGCAAGGGCTTTGGGGTCAGAGAGACCTGGGTTTAAATGCTAGCCCTGCTAGGCCAGTCACCTTAGGCAACTCACCTAACCTTTCTTAGCCTTGCTCCCTCATTAGTAACATAGGGAAGGCAATGCCTACCTCATAACGGGGTACAAGGACAAAAGCATGATGCAGTGTAACTGTGCTCAACACTGTGCTCAACAAATGAGTATGACTATTTTCCCAGACCCTAGCCAGGGATCCTCCTAAGGGCCAGTCCTTAAGGCTCTGTCTCATTCCTGCCTCACAGAGCTCAGCCATGCCCATGACCTCAAATCCCTGACCTCCCTGATGACCACCAAAGCTCTGTGTCCAGTCTCAGCCTCTCTCCAGAATGCAGATCTCTGGGCATCTCCACCACAATGTCCTCCAGGCATCCCAGATCCAATACGATGACTTGGTTGGTCCACCACTCTCTGCATGACTTGGGTCTGTCACCTTGGCCTTGGTTTCTTCATCTTTACATGAGCAGGTTGTAGTAGATCACTATGGAACCCCTCTCAGCCCTAACATCCTAGGATTCTCAACTCTGTGTCATCTCCCCCAGACTCACCACCCTCCACAGCAGCACTGCCATCCTCCAGTGAGACCCAGCTTGCAAACTTAGAGTCAACTTGAGATTGTCCATCATGTTCATCACAGCCCCTAAGTCTGGGAGAGTTTCCCTCAAGATGTTCCCTATCTCTCGCTCCTCCCTGTTGCCATTACCATCACGGCTGTCCGGACCCCTACATCAGCATATCCTGGATGGACTCCACATCCAGGCTCTAGCCCCGACTTCCCCATCCAGCTCACCCTCTGCTCTTTCCATCCGTGGGTCCGGTAGTCAACAAGGGACTTAGTGCAGCCTCTTTCCCAAACAGACTCTGCACATACGCTGGGCCTCCCCATGTCACCATCAAGAACTGAACTTCGCTGCAGATAATGTCAATGCCCTGGAGATTCTTTTTAAGGTTAGGGAATGAGGAAAGGAAAGTTTCATGGTGTTCATGGTAGATACTCAATAAACATATGTTCAATTCATTCATTCATTCATTCATTCATTCATTCATGCTTTTCAAGCATGACCCCTTGGATGGTCATCTCCAGTGCCAGAAAGATCACTCCAGAGATCCCTTTGCAAATCTCATAAAAGCTATGGGCCTTAACTTCACAAGAGCACATTTGCATGTGACTTTTTCCATATAATTTCAGGGGGGTTCTTAGACCCCCAAACCCATCTACAGAGCAAAGTTTGCCCTTAATTTATTTTACAGATGGGAATGCAAAGAGAGGAAGGGGCTTGTCAGAAAACACGCAGAACACACCTCCATGCACTAGATCATGTCCTGCAAGGGCCGGGCCCACACGCAGCTCCAGGTTCATGGCTTTGAGGATAACTCCCATCACACCTAGCATCTCTGTGCCATTTCCTCATCCACGCAAGAGTGACCAGGCCCGCACAGCAAGTCTGTAGTGAGGAGGTGGTGTATAGATAAGAACCTAGGCCAGCCCCGTGCACAGAGGACAGATCCTGTTCCATTCATGTGCTCGCCTGTTCTCTTCCTTTCCTTGCAGGATTTTGGAGGATGGAAACAGTGCTGCCATCTAATGTGGTCACGGAAGGCTTCATGGAAGAGGAGAGCCCTGCCTGAGCCTCAATTTTGGGTGCCGGAGGCAGCCAGGGGCCAGGGGTTATTAATAGACCTGGCTTGATGGGCCCAGGGAGGGTGAATGTGATACAGATACCCAGCACTGTGGCTGGGAAGTACCTGACACCAGAAGGGGAGGGGGCCGGGGGCCGGGGGTAGTGCCACCTCCCAAAATAGCTAGAGCAGAAGCCTATATAGGTGGCCATCCCACTGCCAGGCTCACTTCCCTGCAGGACCTCCCACCGGCCCGGCCCTTCCGTGCAGTTCCAACCCTCCATCCGTACCCAAGGTGAGTGGCAGCTACTAGGTTGGAGGCTGGATGCAGTGGGGAGGAGGCCAGATGGAAGGGACAGTCACTTTGCCCCTGTTCCCAGTGACACGGGGCTGGGAGGAAGTGCTGAGAGGTCAGCAGCTGTGGTCCAGCCCTGAGAGCACAGATTCCTGGGCTCTCCATCCAAACTACCGGTGTTGACCTGGGACAAATCCCTCCCCCTGGCTGGGCCTCAGGGTCCCCACCTGTGCAACGAGAGGGATGGAGCCAGGCATCTGTGGACTCTGGTGATGCCATCATAGGAGGCCCATGAGTGGGCAGAGGAGGAGGAGGAAGGGGTATGGAGGGCTGGCAGGCCAACCCCAATAACATCATCTGGGGCTCTGGCTGGGTGGACTCTGGCCCAGAGAAGGTGTCAAGCTGATGGAAGTCTTCTCTAGCAGGGAGGAAGGAGGGAGGATGGGCCTGTGTTGAGGTTACTGCCTTTACCACGGGGGTCAGTGTTTGGGCATGGTCTGTGGCTCAGACGGGTGGGACTTGACAGGGCTGGGTCCTGGGCAGTGGGTAGGGGCGCCACGGACGAGAGTCACTGAACTCCAAGTTAGCAGACCCAGGAGGGGGTCCCTCTCTGCCACTGCCTTGCTGTGTGTCCTTGGACCATTCACTGACCCTCTCTGGCCTAGTTTCCCCACCAGTATAGCATAACGACCCTTCAGCTAGGGAAACAAACTCTCCAATTAGGTCCCTGGCATGAGCTGGGCCTGGGGGTTGAAATGATTGCACGGAAGCCCAGCACGTCCACGTGAACAGCTTGGCTGGGGGCCGGGAGAGCAGGGGCAGCTGGGGGGGGGGGGTCCATGGAAGGCTGTGCAGCAAGAGACAGCGGGTCAGGAGCTAGAGCCTCTGCTCCTTGGAAGCCAGCTGGAGGGCTGTGGACTGAAGGAGTTGACTCACAGGGAGGGGGCAGCCCGAGCAGCGCTGTCCTAAGGCTTCCAGGAAGGGCAGCTGTCCAGGGCTGAGCTGAGGAGACAGTGTTGACAGCGAGTATGCCAGAACTCAAGCAGCTGGACAGCCCTCCCCAGCCGCCCACCAACAGGCACCACACTCAGCCCCAGCCCACCTGCCTACACCTTCCGTTGGAGTCTCAAGATCCCACCACAAAGGACCATCAACACCATCAACACAAGGTCTGGTTGTCTATGTCGACCAGAAAAGGAGAAGGTCATAACCCAAGGTCACTCAGGGACTTAGCACTGCCGCAGATCTAGAACCCAGGCATCCTGACTCCCCGTCCATTGCTCTGCAAACTATAGAGGCAGCTGGTTGCAGCCTGAATCCTGGGGAGACTGTGGGAAAGAATGCAACTGGTCTCTGGCTGCCTAAGATTAGGAAGTGTCACATTTCCCAGAGATGAAGTTCAAGCCATAAAACCTGCTGAGCTTGTCTAGAAAGTGTGGTCTGAAGGTACCAACCTCTCCCCAAACATGGGTCTTCTGGTCGCCAAGTGAGGAGAGGGTGCATAAAGATTTCAGCGAGCCTCTCCCACCTTACCCTCTCCCAAAAGGTTTGTGGGGGCAGGAGCCTGGACCCACACTATAGTCCATGGCTCAGGAGACCAGGGAAGCAAGTAGTTAGTGGAGATCTGAGAACAGTTCTTTGGAAAGTCAGACTAGGAAAGAAAAATGGTTTCAGTGCATCTCTGGCCAGATGTGGGATGGGGCACCCGGAGAGGGCCTGAGAGGTAGCCGCCTATCTTCTCCGTGCCACCTCCTCCCAGCGTCCCGAGGGTCAGGTTTCCAGACCTCGGCGCTCAGATTTTGCAGCATAAATTTGCATCGGGGACAGACAAGAGCGGAGGCTGAGGTAG
>NC_138373.1:149745266-149764174 GCF_054177405.1 Leptonychotes weddellii | reverse complement strand
CACGGACCGGAGAAGCTGCGCCGCACCAGGCTGGCGCCTCCTGCGTGCCCTTGACGGCAGGCGACCCTTCCAGCCCCGGCTGGTGACGCGGGCGCCCCCTAAATTCCAGAGGTCGCCCCCTCCCGGGCGCCCTGGCCGCGGCCCCTAGGATCCCGAGGACCCCCGGCGGGGGCGGTGCGGGAGCGGCAGCGGGTCTGCGCGCCCGCCGGGCCCGGGCCGCGCGGGGGGAGTGAGCGGTTCTGGCTGCGCGCCCAGCCCCGCGCCCCCTGGCTCTGCGCCAGGCCCGCGGGCGTGCGCCCGGCGCGCAGCACTGCAGCGCTGGTCATATGAGCAGAAATGATGAGAAAAGCACTTTTTAATCTTTTCGCACTTGCTCTGCCCGCTCAAACAGTTGCAGGATGTCGATGACAGACTTGCTCAACGCTGAGGACATCAAGAAGGCAGTGGGGGCCTTTACCGGTGAGCAGCGCGCTCCCCTCCCCAGCCCTCTCCCCGGATCCGCTACCCTGGCCCCAGCACCCCGCGGGTCGCGCGGCTGACCAGTCCTCCGGAGCGTTCCTCTGCCCAAGCATCCGGCGGGGCGCTGGCAGGACGGAGCAGGGGGCTCCTCGGCATTTCCCAAACTCCTCCGGAGCGGGACTTGGCGCGGGGAGCGGGTGGGGAGGCCCCGTGCTCTGCCCGACAGCGGAAACTTGTCGGGGCCAAAGGCCGGGTGGCCGCGCTGTGAGGACTCGGGGTCTCGGACAAAGGGCAAAGACCGGGGTCCAAAGCGGGACCCCCAGGTCCTTGTGGGCGCTTGATACTTCCCCTTTAAGGCACTTGGAGGGGTGCGGGTGCGCACATCTCCTCTCTAAACAGCCCCTTTCGGAGACCCCCGTTCAGAACGGGACTCTTCTCAGCTGTCGGTGGTTGGCTCCCCTGCAGTCCAAGCCCCTCTCTAGGGCTCAGAGCACCCCCCCCACCACCACCACCACCACCGACCATCGAGCGAACGAATGCGGTGACCTTCCCACAGCTGGCATTCTGCTCTGCCCAATTCTGCGGGAGCATCCTCAGCTTGCAACTTCCAGCCTCGGTAGACGGCCCAGGGAGGGGAGCGGGCAGACTAACCTCTCTGAGCTGCCCTGGACTTGAGCGCTTAGCTGCCTACCTGCTTCCTCCCTTCCCTCACCTAGGTGGGGAAACTGAGGCTGGGAGCAGACCAGAAATTTGCCCAAGGTCACTTAGCACAGCAGAAGGGGGATTAGAGCTAAGGTCAGCTCCAGGTCTTGGTCCCCCTCCTTAGTGTCAGAGGTGGACGGAGGAACGGTCCTTCCCTCAGCTCAAGGCTGAGGGGAGAACATGACTCTCAACAGGACCCCTCCCTGCCACACACCTATATTATTCTAACATTGTACCCTTTCCGGGTGTTCCTGAAAGGGAGCTCAGCACACAGAAAATTGGGGAGGGGGCCTCCCATTTCCTCTCTGCTTGGCATCCCCTCCTCAGGGTATGAGGCTACCCTCCCAGGGTGCTGGGATAACCCACCCACAACTCCTTGACCCAGCTTGCTCCCTCTGAGAAGAAACTTAAGTGGGAATTCTGGGGAGCCTTCCAACATTCCCCCAACTCCCACCGGAATTGATACCTGTGGCAAAGCCAGGGTTCCTGGGTCCTCCCCCTCCTCCTCCCACTATATGACCTTGAGAGAAACTTGTCTTCCCTGTGTCGGTCTATTTTCTGGCATTACTATCTATGTGGCCCAGAAAAAAGGTCGATCGCCCCCCAACATGCACACCCCATGTTCACACCACTTCCAATTCCCCTGCCCACCCCCAACACCCCAAAGCCTTCATGGAACCCAGGAAGCTCCTCTGCCTTCAAAGGCTGCCCTGTTCTCAGTGAAGGGTACAGCGGAGAGTGGGGGCAAGTCTACCTCTTCTACCTCTAGCTGTGTGACCTTGGCCCAAGCACTGTCTGCTGGTCTGGGCTCCTTCAACCCTCCCATAGAGGCACCCCCCACCCCCCAGCACTGGCACAGGGGGCTCAATCAACAAATGCTTTGACACCCCGTTCTCCTGCCCCTCCCTACTGCCCCGTCTTTGTCCTCATTTTAACCCACTCCTCTCCACCCCGCCCCCACAGCTGTCGACTCCTTCGACCACAAAAAGTTCTTCCAAATGGTCGGCCTGAAGAAAAAGAGCCCGGATGACGTAAAGAAGGTGTTCCACATCCTGGATAAAGACAAGAGCGGCTTCATCGAGGAGGATGAGCTGGGGTAAACTGAGGCCTAGAAGGGCTGCCCAGCCTGAGAGGGAGTGGGGGTTGGGACTCTTGCTTCCGAGTGCCCATCAGATCTGGCCCTCTCTCTGCACCACTGGCAGAAAACAGCTGTGCCTCACCCGGTTGCTTCCGGAAGAATAAAATCGGCAGCAGAAAGTGCAACTAACTAGGTTAAATTATAGCCACTTAATATTGCTAATGGGATGATGCTACTAAATAATTAAATACACACAAAGAGGCAGGTTTTCTGGATGCCTAACGCCATGTGCAAGACAGGGAGCACTAGCTTGAGTATTTATTTCATTGATTTGTCATTTATCTCAAAGGCACCATCCATCATCCTGCAGACACCCCCCCCCAGCCCGACTTCTGTACCAGTGCAGCTTAAGCATTGTCTGGACAGGTGGGGGATGCAGAACCAACTTTGGGGGTCAGGAGTTCTGGGAGCAAAGCGGAGGAGGGGAAGATTACGACTAGGAAAATGCACCTGGCTCATGTCTGCCCACCCAGCTGTGCCTTAAGTTACCCTCTGGCCAAGATGGCCTTGAATTTCGTCCTAAAGAGAAGGGGGAGGGTGTGGAGAGAGACCTTTCCATAGGGACTTCCCTATCCATCCAGTCTCTCCCCAAACCATCTCACAAGGGTACCCTTTGTCTAGAACCTTCTCCTTCTACCTACACACACACACACACACACACACACACACACACACACACAGGCTGACTTCTACTTGTCCTCCAGGCATCACTTTCTCCAGGAAGCCTCCCTAGCTTTTCCTCTCACTCCAGGTGGGCTGGATGCATCCTCTGAGCACCCTTCTCTGTTTCCATCATTGCATCCATCACCCTGTGTGGTCTCTCTCTGAGTACTCGACTGCCTCCTCATTTTTTCGGGTGGCTTCCTTCTCTGTGCCCCCGGTTTCCAGCACGGCCCCGGTGCAGAGAAGACACTTCTGCGTTTGTCGGGTTGCCTGAATAAATAAACAAATGCAGGTGCCCTGCCTGGAGTGAGGTCGACCTTTTGCTGAGGACAGCCCGTCCCTCCCCTGCACACCCACCCGTGAAAACACAGCCACAGCCCCGGCTGCCCGGCTCAGCACAGCTGTGTGCAGGCCCGCTGCCTGCCGCCTCCCCCAGTCGCCCACTGCAGCTGCGCAGGTGCCGGCCCACCATCGGGACGCTGTTCCTGCAAGATGACCTCCACCTGACTCCCTCCCTGGCTTTTCTCCCCAGGTTCATCCTGAAGAGCTTCTCCCCAGATGCCAGAGACCTGTCGATGAAAGAAACCAAGACGCTGATGGCTGCTGGAGACAAGGATGGGGACGGCAAGATTGGGGTCGATGGTGAGTAGCCATGACCTGGGGCCAGAGCACATCGTGGATCTTGGGATGTTTGGATGCTAAAAGCTTGGAGCTATCTCTGTCACCTGAGAGGGAGAGGAGGGGTCCCCCACTCCCCAGGATTAGAAGGAAAAGGCAATGCATTAGGTCTGAGAGCTCTATCACATAAGCCAGGCACACACACAAAACACCTGGGACATTTTGTTTTTCTAAATTTGAACAACCCAAAAGGAATAGACTCTCTTTTCCTCCCTACTGTGTAGGGAATCAAGGAGAATTTGGGATTTTCCCTGAACTTTGCCTGTTCTTTTGCCTGGGTTCCGGTCCCAGCTCTGCCCACATTGGCTGTGTAACCTTGGGCCATTTCTGTCCTTCTCTGGGCCTCAGTCTCCCAACCGTAACCTGAGGAGATGAGGCCAACTGATCCCCAAGGACCCTGGGGGCTCTCATGTTCTCAAATTCCAGGGATGGAAATTCCTTATCTTCTATCCTCCTTAGCATCTTGTCCTGGTATCCTGTAACTTCAGGTTTCAAAAGCCTGTTTGGGCTTCACCCAAATATACCCTTCCCGCATTGTAGGAGAGCCAGGAAAAACAGCCAGCCAGCAATCAGCTGGGAATCAGGAAAAGAAATATCTGGCCCTGACTTGCTTTTCAAGCTTTGCTGTCAGAACAGGTGAGGGGATGGTGGCCAGTCCACCATCCCACATCCTTCTCCATTCGGAACTAACATTCACAGAACACACCCCAGCAGCATTATCTTTCTTAGCATCCCAACAGCCTTGAGAGTGACCTCGGTTTTGCAGATGGGCAAACTGAGGCTGGGGAGCTTAGCCCGTTCAAAGAGCTAGGGCATAAGTGGGCGAGCAGGGATTTAGAATAGCTCTTTCCAGTAAGCTGTGTCGCACCTCGTGATGGTCCTTCCCATCAACCTAAGAGAAAACTGTGCAGGTGCTTGGCCTCTGGGCTCAAATCCCTACCACCTTCTGGCTGTGTGACTTTGGGCAACTCAAGTAACTACTCTGGGCTTCAGTTTTCTCATCTCTGAACTGAGGATAATGATAGCTCTTATCTCATGGGATTGTCATGAGGATTAGATGTGTTAATGTGTAAAGGGTTTAGAATAGTGCCTGGCACAGAGTCAGCACTGTATATGATATGTGTCTGTCACCTAAATTTTTAAAAAACAGGGACTAGGTTGTCTTCACCCTTTTATATCCAGTATGTACCCCACACCTGCCCCAAAGCAGGCACTTAATAAACATCTGTTGCCCGAGTGTAAAGACCAGCCCCCCCAAGCTCTGCTTCCTCTCTGCGCTTCCCCAGCTATGACCTTGGCCCCGGCGCCTCTCTACACCCAGTTCCCGTGCCCGCCAAATGAGGTGCACAGTTTAATCCTAAGACCTGCTTGGGCTCATTGTGAAAATTAAGTGGCTATTGACACAAAATTGCTCTGGGAAAGTTAAAAGGATTCTGAATGTGGGTGTAGTTTATTAAAGTTTTATGCCCGAGACCAAAACGGAGAAACTTGAGCAAGGTCAGATGCAGCGAGTCGCCTGGCCTTCCAGTGCCAGCTATGTCTCCTGTGGCTGCGAGGGGGGGGAGGTGATTTTAAAGGAGCTGGAGCGGAAAATGCTGGAGAGAAGTGGGTGGCTGGTCTTGGCGGTTCCGGTGAGTGGTGAGTGGCACATCTCCCAACAGCCCCTCCTCACCAATCCACTGAGACACCTCCACCCCGGACCAGGGTTCCTCCTAGGACCCCATCCCAAACCTCCAGACCTGCCTCCCATTTTCATTTGCAGCCAGTATGCCACAGCTGGGAAGCAAGCCGGAGGCAGGGTCTGCATGGTTGGCTGCTCACAAGCAACCTCACGATAAAGAAAAACCAGGCCAGATCCTAGGCTGCTTCCCTTCCTCCCTCCCTGCCCATCTCCTATCTTAAAGAGCTAACTCAACTCTTCCAACAGATCCAACAGACGTTTATTGAGTAGCAAGCCTGTGCCAGGCCGTCAGGGAGGTAAAGATGAATTCAACCCTACTCCCAGAGGCACTGTTTCCTGGCTGGGTGCCCGAGAGCAGCGGCTCAGCAACCCTGAGCCCCAGTTGCTCATCGGTAAACTGGGCATGACAACATATGGCCCACTGGCATCCCTGAGGATTCCATGACCCGATGCATGTTGAGCGCAGCGCCCAGCACATTGCAAGTACTCGGCCAACAGCGGCTATGATCCTGTTTCTATTCTAGCAGCAAGTTGCTTACAGTTCTATGTATATGTACACAAAGGAATGGCAATACCAAGAAGGTGTGGAGGAGGGGGAGAGGTGTGGAGAGGGAGAGACCGTGGTGTGTAGGCATATGGGAGGCTGGGGACAGGAAGCCACTGGCCGGAGTAGGGAGTGGGGGTGTTCCTGGGGGAGTGTGGGGCAAGGCATGGGTTTCAGCAAAGGCACAAGGCTGGGAGGTTTAGGGATGTCTAGAAAGGGACAAGAAGGTTGTTTCGCTGGGGGTGGGAAGAGAGAGAGAATTGTTAGCAGGGTGGTAACGTGTGTCGAAGCCTGCCCAAGCGGTCACCTACGACAGAGGACGGAGGGGCAGATGGAGAAAGAGCAGTGCTAGAGCCCGAGGTACACTGGATGCACACCCAGGTCTGTCTGCTGGCGCAGTTCTAGCTCAGGATGACCTGGTGCAAGGTCTGGGGGTCAGCGCAGAACAAAACAGAGTGGGGCAGGAGAAGAAGTGGGGGGCAGTGAGATCAGATCCCCTGAGTCAGCGGGACCGCACACAGTGCACTTTTGAGGATGGAAGATACAGATGCTTCCCCTCCCCATCTCCACCCCAAACACGGTACTTTTTCTGGAGGGTGCCAGGAAGGATGGGGGTGATGATGCCCAATAGGTATTGAGATGGGAGGCAGAAGACTTTGCAGGCCCCCGGGAAGTTCTGTTTTAGGCAATCTGCTTGCCTGCCTGTTTCCTCTAAAGGCAAAAGGTTCTGAGCCCTGCCCATCAGCAGGAGGATGCTTTCAACTTGTGGTGGGACCTGAGCCAAGTCACAGAACCCCCTCTGACCTTCAGGTGCCTGATCTTTACAATCAGGAGTCAGATCACTAGCCCATCACTGGGGTCCCTGCCAGGCCCGGGACTCCATGGATGCCCCAGTGAATAAACCTCTAGGCAGAGGACCAGCTGAGCCCTTGCCACCTCGAATAATGATAGCAGTAACATCTAACTTCACGGAGTACTCACTGTGTGTCAGGTACTGTGCTTAGTATTTTACTCCCCTAATCTTCCTAGCTGTCTCTGAGGTAGATACTATTACTGTTCTCATTTTATAGACAAGGACACTGAGGCTAGGAGAGGCTAGGGGTTTGCCTAAACTTCATGTCTCAGAAGATGCAAGGTCAGGATCGGAGTTCACGTCTGCTGGATCCAAAGCACATGCCCGGTGCTGCATGCTCTGTTCATTCATGGAGTTCAGTGAGCATCTACCCTAAGATGATTTTATTTACTGACTTACTGCTTGCTTCTCTCTCCCCCACTGTGATCCAGATCCACAAAAGCAAGAACTTTGTTTTGTTCCGTTCTGACCCCACCACCTAGAATAGGGCCTGGCACACAGTAGGGGCACAAGGAAAGTTTGATGAATGAATGAATGAATGAATGAATGGCCAGCTCTGGGGACGCAGTGTTGAGGAAGAGTGGTATGTAGGGAGAGGTCTGCAGGCAAAGGCTGGAGACCTGTGTGGGCTGGGGGCTTGCATGCAGCAGGTGCTGGGAGATTCTAGAAGCAGGACTACCTTCATCTCCCACCGTTTGCCCTCTCAAGGTGAGTGATGCTTACCAGGTCCTTGAGGACCCCAGATTGAAGGGAGGGGATAGAAAGAGTTCAAATAATAACCCTTTGCATTCCCATCTCTGGGGCAACTACTTCCAGGAAGCTCAGACTTTTATAGATGTGGTCGATTGATTCTCGAAGTCCACCCTTGAGAGGCTGGTGCAGAGCTGGTAAAGGAGAGTTTTAAGGCAAAAAAGGAGAGAGAAGCTGGACAGAGGTGGAAGGCAGCCCCAGCCATAGTCTCAAAACCCAGGCACAAATAGTAGGCAAGCCTGCTAAGTGACAGGCTCCTTCTCAAGTGTCTGCCCTTCCCATTGGTGGGTCTCAAACTGGAGCCAACATCAGAATCACTGGTGGGCTTTTCACAACACAGATGGCTGTGCCCGAACCCCAGAGTTTCTGATTCCTTAGGTCTGGAGTGGGGCCCAAGTGTTCACATTTCCACCAAGTTCCCCGGTGGGGCTGATGCCCCAGGGACCATACTCTGAGAACTTACTACAATAATCCTAGAAGGTAGGTGCCATCACTCTTCCCCTTCTACAAATGAGGACAACAAGGCACTGAGGGGTTAAGTGTCCAGGGTCACTCAGTCACAGAGCCAGGAAGGAGGCTCAGAGGTCCAGCCAGGGCCCCCCCACACACCCCCCTGCCTCTCACACAGATGTGTCCCCAGCCCGGGCTCTCCACTTGCAATGCCTGCCCATGTGGAACGTGCAGGCTGACAGGACTAGCGGCTACCACCCGTGGGGCACGTCCTGTGTGCCGGGCACTGCACTTCGGCCTTAGCTCTGAGAGCTCGTGCAGCCCGCACGACAGCTCCACGAGATACACCCTCACTGTACAGACCCGCAACCTGACACTCCGGGAAGTGGGGCCCAGGATCACCCAGGATCAACAGGCCGCTCCAAACCCTGACACTCTGACTCCAGATATCCCACTGCTCCCCACCGTGCCATGGACAAGATCTGCACGCCCTGTATACACACGCGCACACGCACGCACACACTCCGTCTCACACTCCTCACATACTTTCTCTCACATTCTGTCTCACACACAATCTCACACATACACTCTCTCTCACACTGTCTCACACATACTCTCTCTCACACTCTGTCTCACACACAATCACACATACACACTCACTCTCACTGTCTCACACACAATCTCACACATACACACTCTCTCACACATACACTCTCTCACACACTCGTCTCACACACACATACACACTCTCACACATACACTCTCTCACATACACTCTCTCACACTGTCTCACACACACTGTCTCACACTCTTTCACACACTCTCTCACACACACACTCTCCACATACTCTCTCACTGTCTCACAATCTCACACATACACACTCACACATACACACTCTCTCACACATACACACTCTCTCACACTCTGTCTCACACACACTCTCACACATACACACTCTCACTCTCTCACACATACACACTCTCTCACACACTGTCTCACACATACACACTCTCTCACACACACTCTCTCACACTCTGTCTCACGCACTCTCTCACACATACTCTCTCACACACACTGTCTCACACTCTCTCACACATACACACTCTCTCACACTCACTCTCACACATACACACTCACACACAACCTCTCATACACACTCTCATACACACTCACACACACTCTCATACACACTCTCTCACACACACCCACACTCTCCCTCTCATACACACACACTCTCTCTCTCTCTCTCTCTCACACACACACACACACAGAGAAGATCCTTGTTATGGGTTCCCTGAAACCTGATTCCAGTGATGGGTCCTGTTTCCAAGGCTTCCAGCCTATTCCAGCCCAAGAGCCTGTGGTTTGCTTTTTGCTTCTCATGCTAAAAAATTTAGTCATGATTATCGCTGAACCACTGTGGTCTGCTCCAATCACGTGCCTCGAGGCATTTGCCTTTTCTGCTTCCTTCTGGTGAAATCTGTTCTCTTTTATCCTTAAGCAGCCCATTTAACATGGTAGGCGGGTGGGAGTGAGGGAGTAAGCCCTTGGGCCCAAACACCTGAAGTCAGGCTGAAAACCCAACCCACAGAATGTGGTGGTGTGGACAGCCAAGCCCCTTTCTCTCCCCGGGCAACCACCTCCTCATCCCAAAGTGGGAACAAAAATGCCCACCTCAAAGGGTTGTTGCTTGCATGAAGTGAGTGTTCTGGAAATGATTCCTTTCCTCCTACTTGATATGTGTGCTTTCTCTCGGAAGCCGCCTCAAAACCCTTGTGGAATACCAGTCCTCGAAGGAAGGGAAATGGGGTCGAAGATGGGAGGACAGTGACAGGGACCGCAGGAGAGGTCATCCAGCCCTCCAGCCCCTGTGGGATTTGGTTTCCGGGGAAGGCAGGATGAGCACATCAAGGCCAGCCGCAGTCCTGGTGGCGGAGCCCTAAGGTGTACGGCGTTTTGTCCCATCTCCCTGCATCTTCACACGGGCCCCATAAGGTCGGGGAGACAGAGTCTGTGATCCCCACTGAGAACTGTGGCAACTGAGGCCCGGTGGGCTCTGTGCCAGAGTCACACAGAAATCCTTGGCGGAAGGGAACCCGTGTCTCCTGACTCCGCCACCCCCTCCATGGGGCTTCATGGAGACATTCGGGTTATAAATGGTTTCTGGGCTTAGCGAGATGCTGACTTTCATTCGCAAGTGGACAGACGCTCCCTAACTCCGGCCTTGTGCGGAGCTAGATATGATGGAGCAAAGGGAGAGGAAGCAGCACTCCTTATGGAGTTGCCCTCCTGTGAGGAGGAGCAGTGGGGAAGGCAGAAAGACATCCCCTCTCCATCGATCCCTCTCCTGCTTCTGTGGGTCAGGGCGTGAGTTGGAACCCCAGCCTCTAAGAGAGAAAGAGAGGCACCCCACGTGAGCCACACCTGAGTTAGAATCTTCATGGCTGAGTGACTCGCAGCCTCAGTTTCCCTGTTGGTAAAACGGGGACAAGAGAATCAGCGCAGATGGAATGGATGACACCCAGGGCAGCGCCTGGCACAGAGTGAGCCCCCAGGACTGTTTACGCCGCTCCTCGTGGCCGTCTGGCTTGACGCCAAATAACCCTGCCTCCTGTTCTCTGGAGTGGGAAAGTGATCCCTGTTTGCAATACCAATTTATAAGAAACCCAGCCCAGGAGCTATTTAGAGGCGAGGTGATAAACCAGGAGGCCAGTGCCTCCATCCTGGTCCTCACGATAGATGGAAGGGAAGACGTGTCCAAGCGCTGACTCAATGTCTGTCTCAGTTTCACTTGGGGCTGTCAGCATGTGCTGGTTCACCTGTCAATAGCTTCTAAATTTGTCCAATCCCCACGGCACTGGGACTGGGACAGACCTAATTAGGCTAATTTCAGCTTCCTGTGGGAAGGGGAGGACTGAGCCCTCCCATCCTCTGACCCTCTCCACCGCACCCCAGGGGCCCCTTCAAGAGCTAGGGCAGGAATCTGGGTCCCTCCAAAGGAACACCGTCCCTCGCATCTCCACAGTGAAACTTGATTTAGATGCGATCCCTCTGTGTGCCGGGCACCCCTGTGCCAGGCGCTTCTCATCCAGTTACCTCCTGTGGTCCTCACCAGAGTCCTATCCCCATTTGACAGACGTGGAAGCTGAGGGTCAGAGGCTGAGTTTCCACAGATGGGCACGCTGGAGGTGGGATCCTAACTCGATGGGATAGATGGTGCTGGAAACTTGGGGCAGGTCAGCTGCCTGCTCTTTAGGCCACCCTCCCCGGCCCTCTGCAGCTCACATCCTCCCTGTCTTTGTCTCAGGACTTTTGTGGACATTTCGAAGCTCCAACCTATGTCAGATGGAGAGGAGCTCCAAGGGCGGGGGAAACTAACACTTACAGACCAGGCGTCTTTCTGCATTTGCTCATTTGGCCTTCCCAACAGCCGAGCAAGCAGACATTATCACGCCCCCTTTACAAACGAGAGTAAAGTGGGGAGCGAAGCCCACCCAGCCAGGAAGCGAAGGAACAAGAATCAGACCCCGCTCCAGGTGCCAGGCAGGGGGACAGGAAACAACCCCCATGCCAGATAGTAAATGTTATGGTGCCGTTTGCCAGGCCTTCACTCGCTCTGTGCCAGGCAGCGACCGGGCACTTCACAGGCTTCGTTTCCGGTAGCTGGAGCTGTAGAGGCAGCTTGATAACAAGAGCTACCAAATGCTGAGTGCTGCCTATGTATCAGGCCAGGCGCAAGAGCTTTAGTGGGGCTTCCTCTGAACAAGCCAAAGAGCTCCATTTTACAGATGGGAAAACTGAGGCATGGTGAGGTGAAGTATTTCTAGTCCAATGTCATGGAAGCAAAAATGGGAGTTGGGAGCTGACTCCCAGAGCCCTTGCTCCAAGCACGGTGGGAGAGTTGGCAAGGCATCTTCTAGACCTGACATTGCACAGAGGAGAAAAGCAAGACCTGGAGGGGTGAGCAGGAGGCAGAACCAAGGTCAGAACCCCCTCCCCCCTCCCCGTTCCCCATCCCAGCATCCTACCGCCAAATCAGTTGACCTAGACTTTGCAGGACTTTGTATGTTTGCTCATTGGTTTTTCTTTAAGGAGAAACCTGAACATTTTAGAGGAGACTTTTTTTGTTTTTTTTGATAAGAGGGCTGTTTGTTAATTGGCTGATTGCTAAGAGCTCTGCCCTGAGGCACACACGAAAGGTCCAGAAGAGGTGACCCCTGCCCTCAATTTGTCTACAAAATGCCCTGCTCCAGCTTCTGGGAGGATAAAATTAGAATGCAGCGTTCTCTGCAAAAAACCAGGGCACGCGGCCTTTGTTACGTCCGGGCTGCTTCAGAGTAGATCCCCAGGTAGGCAGAGGGGTCTGTTTCCAGAGGCTTTTGAAAACCCCATGGGTCCAAGGCACCTCCCAGTCAGGCTCCAAAATGCCTGACCTTCCACCCTGGGAGCATCTCTTGGTTGGCATTCCCTGGTCCCCTTCATGCTGACCGCAGCAAATGCCATCTAGTGTGAAGGTGGTAAACTGGCTCTTTGCTGATGAGCAGCCCAAGGACCCGTGATTTCTAGGGTGAGGGTTAGGGAGGTCAGGAAACTGTAAGGACCAACTTTCCCTCCTGACAGTCTCTCCGTGAGATGGCTTTGGCAGACAGACTCGCTTCTCCTTTATCCCAGCACAGAGCAAACTCTGTGCCCAAAGACAGGATACATCGGCCCTGGGCAGTTTTCCAGATTAAATGGCGGGTTGAGAGTCCCTGCTTGCTCCCGATCTGGGATGCTGGCCCAATCAGGAATGGCCTCTCCACACTCATGCAGGGGGTGCGCCTGAGACCACTGGCCAAATCTTTTCTCTGCCTCTTGTTTTCTGCATGACCTGACCCTTCACCTCTCCAGGCCTCTGTTTCTCCATCTACAAAATGGGAATCACCCCACTGACCACCCAATGTGAGAATTATATGAGGCATATTGGAATTTGTTGAACCCCATGGAAGACTCATGAGCCAGCCATCCATCCATCCATCCGTCTGTCCATCCACCCATTTGCATTTGTTTATTAGCGCCTGCTGTTGCCAAGTTCTACTCTATTGCTAGAAGAGCGGTGGACAAGTCAGGGCTCCCTGCCCTCCTGGGGTTTACATTCTAGGAGGGGGAGACCCACAGAAAGAAGTAAGTCCATAAATAAGCTCATTTCAGAGAGTGCTAAGTAGCACGAAGTAAATAAAACAGGGCTAATATGACAGAGTCATGGGGGTGGCGATATTTGAGCTGGTTCGTGGGTCACTCTACACCTAGGTCAAAGGAGGTCGGAAAGCTCCGGGGTAGAGAAGGGAGCCTAAAAGCAGGAGCTTGACTCACGTCTGCTGTGTGATCTTGGGCAAGCTACTTAACTCTTGGGCCTCAGTTTCCCCATCTGTAAAATGCAGACAAAAGCATCTCTCCCGTGGAGGAGTAGTGAGAATTTAATGGCATTCAACAAATAAGCATTCTTAAATTCTATAAAAATGGACAGTATTTGGCATTCAACAAATAAGGATTCTTAAATTCTATAAAAATGGACAGTATTGATCGGAGACATCTCAGAAGAACCACCTGCCTCATGGAGGTGCCGTAGGGTCACAGGAGCTCCTGGCTAAGGGAGCAGACACTTTGACCCCGGCCCCTGGGAGGGGTTTTTGGAGTATTTGTGTTTGGGCTCCATCCCTGCCCCTCGCTGTTACCACTCAGCCTGTGGCCCCGTGGGTGTTCAGGACCAGCTGGAGGACCCTCTCTCTCTCCCACCTCGAGTCGATACCTAGGCCCCCACATCCAGGTCACTTGCCTTTCCTGCCCTCGGGGACAGCCTGGGGACAAGAGAAGGTGCTGTCCACTTCCCAGCTCACACCCCAGGAAGAGGAGGAGCCCGGGGACGTGTCCCTCCACCTGGCAGGGATCCCACCCGTTATTCCCATGGTGGGAGCCTGTGTTTGGCTTGGTTGATCTTACTTTTTTTGCTTTTTTATTTGGAAATAACGCTCACTTTACAGAAGAACTGCAACAATAGCATGGCGGGTTCTGTGCACCCCACACACAGTGTCCCCCAGGGCTAACATTTCATGTGACCGCAGCACAGGATGAATACTAAGAGCTCGCATGGGATTGGGGGGTGGGGGGGACACATGTGCTTCAAACCAAGTCTGGGGAGGACAGTGCTCACCTCAAGGAGCCCCGGTCCTTTTGGCGGCCTTTCTGAGGCCACTTCACGTTCCGTTTTCACTGGTCTCTCCCAAGGAATTGGTCCTGCCCCTCCCTTCACGGCCCTGACAGACACCCGGACCCTCACCCAGAGATGCGCATTTCCTAGCAAACACGCCAGGCGGGGCCTGGACCCCTAACTCTCAATCCCTTCTAAATGCAATGAGGACTTACCTGGGGCCCCACACTCTCTGGCAGGCTGGGGACACAGCATCTCAGACGCATCGTGGCAGAGGGTGGCAAAGTCCTTCTTGTCCTCTCTGGTCTCCTGGAGAGAAAATCAACAGGGCAGACATTCCCTGGGCCCCCTTTACTCCAAAAAAGGTCTCAGAAGACCTGGCTGCTGAGCAGTAGCCCCTGTGACTGCCACAGCAAGGATCCCGCCATTGGGAGGATGCGGGGAACAGGGACAGAGGAGCTGGGGGGGGGGCGGGGGAGCCGAGGACCTCCTGTGCACCAGCATCTCCCTTCTGACTATCTCCCGACTCAAGAAGCAGCGCTCAGAGAGGCCAGGGGCGTTGTCTGAGGTCACACAGCCCATAAGCAGCAGAGCAGGCCTCTTGCGGCACTCGCCCTATCACGCAAGACACTAGCCCAGCATGGCTACTGGGTCCTTCCCAAATCCACCCCCTTGTTTCCTGCCTTCTGAGCCTGCCCCGTGAAAAGCCACTGCCTGTGATCTCTTCCCCACCAACTGCTTTCTCCTGTGGGAATCCTGCACCTTCTCACAGGACTCTATCAGAAGCCACCTTCCCTCTGAAATTTTGCTGATACCTTAAATAGAGGGCACCCCTTCTCCCTGTGACAGCGAAGTCTCTGGGCCCTCCATCCAGTCACAAACACACGTGGCCCCTCAGTGTCACGCTTGGAGGCAGGTGGTGGGATGGGGCAGGAAAGAAGGGGAGTGGGCTCTCTCCAGAGAGAGATGTTCTTGTTCCAGTTGGCGGGGGGGGAAATAAATAATGAATAAGCAAGACCATACTCAAAAGTATTTCGAGAGTGGTAAGTGCTGTGAATAGAATAAAAATGGTGACAGCAAAGAGGATCACAGTAGGGGAGGGTCACTACTGTCACGAGTGATCAGAGAAGGACCCAGGAGGAGCGACGTCTGAGCTGGGACCCAGTAAGTGAGAAGAAGGTAGCCGTGGGAAGTCTGAGAACACACCAGGCAGAGAGGACGACAGGTGCAAAGAGCCTGAGGTGGGAATGTACTCAGCATGCTTGAGATTCAGACAAAAGGCCAGTAGCACGGAGCCTGTCCTGCCAAGTACTGTTTCTTCCCTGACTAGGCCAGAAGCTCCCTCAGGGCAGGGATCATCTTCGGCTCCCCTTGTCTCCGCTTACCTAGTTGGGGCCATCCCTTTGTTCATTTAGTTGGAGCTGGATTCAGTAGAGGGACACTGGATCTCCACCTAGTGCTGACACCAATCTCTGACATCAATTAATATTCAGCGAAGTGGGGCAGGTGAATGCTCCTGGGGTGGGAGGGGCCGGTGAGCCCACCATGGACTTGAAGGCAAGCCCTGTGGAGAGACGAGGACCCCAGGGCTTGAGGCCCAGCTGAGCCCCTTATGACCCCGGGGGCTCTGAAAAGTCACTTCTCCTCTCTGGGGCTCAGTTTCCCCTTCTGTAAAATGGGACTAGCTCCCAGTTTCCTGAGTGATGGTCAGGATTCAATGAGAAGCTGTGTGAGACAGGGCCCAGCTCATTCTGAGCACCTGCACACCCTCACCTGTCTGACCTGCATGGAGATGTCACCTGCTCAGGTCTCCTCCAGAGTCTTGCTCAGCCCCCTGAGGAGAAAGAGCACACAGTGGCTCTTGAACCAGGTTGCTCGCCGGAATCACCTTTGAACAACTAAAAGAACTCCTCCCTTAGCCCAGGCCTCCTAAATCAGAAATCCTAGGGCGAGGGCCTGGCAATCTGTGTCTTCTAGGATTCTGCTGGTGATCCTGGTGGGAAGCTGGGGAACAACTAGACAAGGAGCTGAGGAAGAGTTTCGGGTCCCAAGAGGCTCAGACAGATCTGGGTCTGAGCCCTGGCTTTGCTCATTACTAGCTGTGTGACCTTGTAAAGATTGCTGGACTCTGAGCCTCAGCTTCCTCATCTGTAGAATGGGAATAATGATAATGTGCACATCATAGGACCATTGTCAGAACCAGACAAGATCTAGAATATCAAGTCCTTAGGATAGCTGCTGGAATGTGATAAACATTCAGATGATTGCTGCTATGATCGTTGTAGTTATTATTAGGAATTTGCAGGTGGCAATGACGTCATCAAGCAAAAGAGATGGCAGGCTCATTAAGAGAACATTTATCTGGATGAGCACTGAGTAGTATATGGAAGTAGTACATGGAATCACTATATTGTACACCTAAAGTGAATATAACACTGTATGTTCACTACATTGGAATTAAAATGTTTAAAAAGTAAAACAAAAAGGAGAGATAGTAGGCTCACCGTTTCTCACTCATTCATTCATTCCCACACTCACTCATTCCATCACTCTAGGTCTGCAGCCGATGGGAGAACCAACAGCAAGCCCCGTGTGGGGCCCAGCAGCCAGGCCATGGCCAGTCCTCCCACACTGTTCACCTCTGACTCACCTCTCTGTCTTCTTTTGCAGAATTCTCCTCTCTGGTGGCCGAAAGCTAAGAGGCTCTGACTGCCCCTGGTGTTCCTCCCCTCTGCCCCTCTTCCACCCAATCTCAGCCCCTCTTGCTGCCCTCCTGCATTTCTGTTCAGTGTGTTTATGTTATTTTTTACTCCCCCTGTCCCCTGTGGCCCTCAAATGACATAATTCTTCTGAAAAATGCTGGAGAAATAATAAAGGCTGTACCAATCGGATTCTGCTGCTCGGGAGGCCCTGGGCCTGGTGGGGCGAGGAACCTGCCTTGGCTTTCCAGACACACCTGTGCAGGGATGGAGTAGGATTTAGACTGAAAAGATAGGATGGGAGGGAAATTTACTGAGCCCTCCTCTGCCTGTGGTCCTGAGAATGGTACTTTGCATGGGTTGCCCATTAATTCTTGAAACCACCCATAAGGTAGGTGATGAAACTCCCATTTTACAGATGCAGAAACTAAGTCTTAGAGAGGTAAGTGACGTGTGTAAGCCCACACAGCTAGGACTTGTGGATGGATGGATGGATGGATGTAAACCCATGAAGACTCTTTGTTACAAATAAGAGAAACCCAACACAGTAACTTAAGCAAAAAAGGGAGAAAAAACAAAGATTTGGTTATGCCTGAATAGTCCAGGGGTAGGTCTTCAGGAACAGCTGGATCAAGTGGTATCATCAGAATTAAGTCCTTCTTCCCCCATCTCTGACTGTGTTCTTTTGTGCTGGATTCATTATCAGGCTCTCCCTCATGATGGCAAGATTCCTCCAGCAGCTCAATGTCAGTAAAAAAAGAGCTTCTCTCTCCCAATCACTCCATCAGAAGACCCCAAATTCAGTTCCATTAATACCAGTAACTAATGTTTATTGTGCACTTCCTTTGTGCTGAACCCGTTGCATGATTCCATCTGGACCACAACCTCACGAGTGAGGACTATCACTGTCTCCTTTGTACAGAAGAAGAAACATAGGCACAGGGAAGTTCTGTGTTTGCCCCAAACTGCACTCTCAGTAAGTAGTGGAGCCAGGGTCCCCAATCCTGGCAGTCACCTCCGGAGCCTGCGTCCCTCCCTGAACCAGTCCTCGTGACCCGAAGGCTGGGGGCCCTGTTTGGCACATTCCGGATGGCACCCATCTGTGAAGACAGGTGGGGTCAGGCGCACAGAAAGCTCAGGGTCTGACAGCTGGGGAGAGGTGTCCCAGCGGAAATCAGGAGTGGGGACGGAGGCTGGGTGGACACAAGGCAGCATTCCTGCAGGATGCCTTCTGCTCTTTCCCACGACAGCCTTGGAGAGGGAACTGGTGCGTGTTCTCATCTCTCATGTCAGGTTTCCAGACCCCTTACCCAGCGGTGCTTCCTGACTCTTCCCCTGTCGTCTTGGGCAGGGCTATCAGGGAAGGCCCTCACTGAGGGTAAGGCCGGGGCAGGCAGCCCCATCCGGGTTTAGGCTGAGGAGCAGGGATGGACAAGCCACCTCCCTACAGCCAGGCAGAGTCAGCTGACTCAGGCTCAGGAGGGGACTCGGGACCAGAACTAGGAAGTGGGTCAAAGCAGCAAGCTCCAAAAGACCGCCCTGCCAGGGGCTCGACCAGGTGTGCTCCAAAGGGGCAGGTGGGCCCAACGTGGGAGCTGAGGGTGGGGTAAGATGAAGAGGGGCCGTATGCCGGGCCCGTGTGTCATGCAGGAGGAGGGGCTGGGCTGGGGAGCTGCAGTGTCTCCCCAGAAACCAGAGCAGGGCCCTGCAAGGACAGGCAGGTCAGGAACAGCGCCGCCCACCACGGCCCACTGGCCTGAGGTGGCTTTCAGCGCTTCTCACCCCACACCCGAATGACAGCCCGCACATCACAATTCAGACTCGGGGCAGCACGTGGCCCAGCAGCTAAGCACGTCTGAAAGCAGGGCTGTTCGACCTCTTAGGGGACACAGGACATTGGCTCCAGGTCCCTCCATTTGGAAAGGATTTGTCTGGGGTGTGGGCAGGACAAGGAGGAAATGCTTCCATGAATGGAGGGCACCTTTCGGGGGGTGGGGAGTACAGCGGTATTGTGGCGGGGGGGTGTGATGACCGGTGACACCACACCGGCCATCAGTCACCAAGCCTCCTCTTGCCTCCTACTACACAGCTCTTGATTCCCTC
>NC_138373.1:149645414-149744766 GCF_054177405.1 Leptonychotes weddellii | reverse complement strand
GACGTCCTCCTAGCCCAGCATCGGCCAGCCTCCGGCCAGAGTCACATTGACACCTGGTCACCACCCTCTTCATTTGCTCATCAGCTCAACACAACTCCTCTTCCGTTTCTTCCTTGTTATGCTCACTCCTTATCTCCATCTCCCTTCTGTCCTGGAAAGGCTGGGGACCCGGAGGGAAGGAGCTCGGGGCTGGGAGGAGGAGCCTGAATGGCCTTTGATAAGAGCAGGGAGCAGCCTGCATGCGGGCAGAGGCCTGAATGATGGAATAAATGTCCCAGAGCTCAGAGAGGATGCAGGTAAGTGGGAGAAGAGGGAGCAAGGAAGGGTCAGAGGTGGGGAAGGCTGGGTGGGAAAAATCGGGGCTGTGGACTCTCTCCTCTTCCAGCCATGGGCTTGGAGAATAGGAGCGTGCTGGGCTCCGGATTTGGGGCTGGACAGAGCTGCCTTCCAAATCTGCCTCTTCCTCCTTTGAGCACCTACTTTGTGCCAGACGTTTTGTATATAACACCTCTTAATTCCCACCATAACCCTCCAAGGAAGGGAGCAATTTCTATTTTACAGGTGAAAAAAAGAGGTTCAGAGAGGTTAGAGAACTTGCCCAAATTACACAGCTAATAAAATAACAAACATAGACTCATATAGTCAACAAATAATTTTTGAGTGCCTTACTTACAGCCAACACAGCTAAGCATTTTAGAAGCATTACCTCATTGGATCATCATAGTAACTGTTAGACCTCTTTCCAAAGTTCGGCCTTCTCTGGCTCTGCCTCCCCCAGTGAAGACCCCCACCTCCATCCAGTGTCTCTGCTGCCACTCTACAGGGACAATTAGCCTGGAAAGATTTAAATTGGTTGAATCTGATATTCCAGTTTATATAAGAATCAGGAGGCCATTTGCGAGGGGCAGCTCAGCATGTGGGACAGAAGTCCAGTGCCCTCTGACTTTGCATCCTCCTCCATCGGTGCAGCCAGAGAAAGGCATGGGCAGCCAGTCTGGACCCCAAACCATGTCACAAAGGGCTCTCACCTGACTTACCTCTGTTTCTGCTCTCCCTATACCTCCCCAGGGAAGTGATAGAAGAAGTATCCACATTTGGGGTTTAAGGTCAGATCTGGGGCTCCTAAGGGCCAAAGGCAGGCTCCCCATGGTGGTGGCACTCAAGTCAGGATACCCTCATCATCGCCATTTTGCAGATGAGAAAATGGAGCATAAGTAGCTTAGTTGAAACCCCAGAACCCATTTGTTTGACCCCACTCTTTGCCTGATGGGGGACAGAGCCAGGATTCAAACTATGAGGAGCCTGGATTCAGAGTCCACATTCTTCTCCTACATCCCCTACCTCCCCAGACTGAAGAATTCTCTTACTCAGGGAGGTCAGCCTTTTCATTCTATTCGGGCCTTCAACTGATTGGATGAGACCCACCCTCATTAGGGAAGGCGATCTGTTTTACTCAGTCTATTGATTTAAATGTACTGTCATCACAGAAACACCCAGAGTTATGTTTGGCCAAATATCTGGGCCAGTCAAGTTGACACATAAAATTAACCAGCACAAACCCCAATTTAAAAACAGACAAATGACTTGAAAGACATTTCTCCAAAGAAGATCTACAAATGGCCAACAAGCATGGGAAAGACGCGCAACATCATCGGTTGCTAAGGAGATGGAAAATCAAAACACACTGAGAAACCACTTCATACCCCCTAGGATGGCTTTAATCAAGAAAATGAAAATAATATTACTGGCAGGGACGTGGAGAAATTAATACTCTCATCTTTTGATTGTCAGAGCATAAAATGGTACAGTCACTATGGAAAACAGTATGGCAGTTCCTCGAAACGTTCAACATGGAATTTCCATATACCCCAGAAATCCACTCCTAGGTATATATCCAAAAGAAATGAAAGCATGTGTCAAGACACGTGTATACAAGTGTTCATAGCAGCACTATTTGTAACAGCCAAAAGGTGAAAACAACCCAAATGTTCATCAGTGATTGAATGGATAATCAGAATGTGGTACATCCATACAATGGCATATTACTCAGCCATAAAAAAGAACAGAGTGCTGACCCACACTACAACAGGGATGCACCTTGCAAACATGATGCTCAGTGAAAGAAGCCAGACGCAGAGTATCCTTTTATATGAGAGGTCCGGAATAGATAAATCCATATGGATATAAAGCAGACTAGAAGTTGCCCAGGGGGTGGATGGAAAAGGGGAATGGGTATAGGGTGTTCTTTTGGAGTAATGGAAAGGTTCTGAAACTAGAGAGAGGTGGTAGTTGCACAAGATTGGGAATGCACTAGATGCCACTGAATCGTTCACTCTACAATGGTTCCTTGTATGTCACGTGAATTTCACCTCAATCATCATCATGATCACCTAGGTTCCCCATTCGGTTGCTAGGTTTCCTGAGAGCTGGAAACATGTGTACCTCACTCACCACTGTGACCCCCAGCACCCGACACAGTCCCTGGCACAAAGGAGGGGCTTAATATATCCTTGCGGAGGAAATAAACACAGAAAACAAAGAAAAACATTCACAAAGAAGCAAGAAAAGCAAAGCATCAACGTACAGAGGATATTAAGCCTTTCCGTAATCGAAGGCAGGAGCGTAGCCTGAACAGGAATCACATTTATTTTGTGTGATTCCGCAGGCACAAAATCAGGACCGACTAGGGGGGTTCATGAGGCAACAGCTCTTGCCTAAACCTAAAGAAACCTATCTACCCCTTGAGCTCCTGGGCATGACACGGGCTATCCTGGGAGGCAGTGAGTGTCCTATCATGAGAGGCATGCAAACAGAGACGAGGGAACTTGTTGAAAGAACTCATGAATCAGCAGGCGGGTTCCCCTGGACAGGGAGTCCCTTCCAACTCGGAGATGTTGTGACCTGAGCCAACTTACAGGCCACTACAAATCCATTAATCTCCTGCTGGCTGCTTGCTACGTTATTGAATCAATCACTCTCCAGATAGCCACTGAACACAGACCCAAAGAGGGTGCCATGTCCTAAAAAGGCAGAGAAGTTTCCAGGTCATTCTTTTTATTTTCTCCGTCCTGACCCGACCCAGTGTTCAGAACGCCACCTTGGGAAAGCCAGGTGCTGACTTCACCAGGTTCAAAGGAGACTGGTTTGCATTTAATAAACCTCCTGCAGGCTTCTGCTGGCCCCTTGGTGTGCTCGCCACCTCCCGGTCCCTCCCGATCCCTGCTTGAACTCCTTCCAGCAGCATCACCACCAGCGACGGCTCCTGCCATCTCTGATGTGGCTCTGCTCTGCTGGGCTCACCGGAACGCCCACATCCTGGTCCCGCTCTCCCTCACGGCCAGGCCCTGGTGTCCAGAAAGGAGCGGCTATGACACCAGGAGGAACAAGGCTGGGAAAAGTCTGGGCATCCACAAAGAAACTAGGGGGTGTCCTTTAAGCCAGACATTGTGGATATTCTATAATAACATGCAATCTGTGATGCGAATTTTAATTGTTTATAGGTCAGATCTGGGGCTGTTTCTGTCATCACAGAAACACCCAGAATTATATATATATTATATTATATATATTATATTATATATATTATAATATAATATATAATATTATATATTATATTATATATTACATTATACTATAGTATATTGTAATTTGTCTATTTTTCCCTAATTCTCACCTCCTTCTTTCTACCACAATCCTATTTGGGGGCAGGATAGCGATGTGCCCTGATAAAGATGCCTGAATGGGAACACGGTTTTGGTCCATGAGATGTAAACCTACATCCCTGGGTGGGGTTTGCAGAGAAGCTTCCAGAGAAGCAGACCCCTTAGTCTTTGGCCTTCGCTTTCCTCCTTTGCCCTGTCTGGGATGCAGCCCTGGTGCCCAAAGATGGAGCTGCCTTCCTACAGCTGTAGACATGAAAGACACGCCAGCGACGTGTCAGTCAGGACACTTGGAGGAGCCTGGTCCCCGAGGGCTCCTGGAAGCTACCAAGCTCGGGAGAGTTCTGAGAACAGCGCAACAAGCCCCTGGCGGGTTGAGTTGCTGTGGTTAGTACGTAAAACAAGCCGTAATTCTAACCAATGAGCAGGAATTAAAGAAAACTCAGAAAGTGTAGTGTAGCAGGTTGAACAAATACGTCCACTCGGAATCTCAGAAAGTGACCTTATTTGGAATATTTGCAGAGATAATTAAGGTGAGGATCTCAAGTTGAGACCCTCCCGGATGAGCGTGGGCCCTACATCCAGTGACAGCTGTCATCAGAAGAGACAGAAAAGGAGAAGACACCCAGGATAGAACGGACACATGAAGGAGGAGGTGGAGGTGGGAGTGACACAGCCAGAAGTCCATGAGCATCAGGAGCCACCAGAAGCCGGGAAAGGCAAGGAAGGACTCTCCCCAGAGCCTTCCGAAGGAGCATGGCTGGCAGACAGCTCGGTTTCAGACTCTGGCTTCCAGAACCATGAGAGAATACATTCCTCTCCTTTTAAGTCACTAAATTTTTGGCCATTTGTTATGGTAGCCCTAGGACACTAAGACATGCAGCGAAGTAGAAGCTGTGACATCTAAGCCAGGCATCTGAAGGATACAAAGGAATTCTTTGGTTAAGAGGAGAACAATCTTCCAGAAACACGAACAGCAAACTATAACAAGAATAGCACCATGTCGGCTGTCAGGCACGTCCTCTACTTTGTGCTTCACATGCCCTCCCCCTGATCTTTATGCCAAACCCCAATGATGGTATCCTCATCCCTTTTTAATAGCTCGGGAGACTGAGGCCCAGAGAGGGGAGGGATCATAGCAGATCCGGCAGTGCCCCCCACTCCTCCCTCTGAAGACCCCAGGCTCACCATCCAAGGGGCTTTTGTTCCTGGCTGTGGATACCCAGCCCCCGCCCAGGGCAAGGCAGACGTGCCGAGGGTACCAGCAGGACAGCCCTCAGTCCCCAGCAGGGCTGAGCTGCCCACAGTGGCCATCAGCTTAGTTGTGCACCCTCCTGCCCCTGTCCCCTCCCTGTCTCATGTCCCCGCTCCCCAAGTAGTGCTTCTGGGAACCGACTCACAATAAACCACTGTATTCAATCAAGTCCATGCTCGAGGTGTGCTTCTGGGAGAATTCCAAACCGAAGGAGTGTTGGAGTCGGGGCCCATCTCTGGTTTATCTGACCCCTGAGTGTTTGCTCTGTGGCTGTATCACGTGTTTTATTTTTTATTTTTATTTTTTTAATTTTATTTATTTGACAGAGAGAGAGACAGAGAGAGAGGGAACACAAGCAGGGGGAGTGGGAGAGGGGGAAGCAGGCTTCTGGCTGAGCAGGGGGCCCGATGCGGGGCTCGATCCCAGGATGCTGGGATCATGACCTGAGCCGAAGGCAGACACGTAAGCTCAGACCCACTAAGCTCAGACCCACTAAGCTCCTCCACTCTGTGCGGTGATCTGCCTAACAGCCCCAAGTGCATCCACGTTTAGGGACCCAAACTCGCAAGTAGCCAGCTCTCTGCAGCCTGGAGCAGGATGCAGGGGCGCGGCGGCTGCCGAAGGCCCAACCTCTGACTGGGGAGGCTCTTGAACGTCCTGCTGCGAAAACAGAGAACGTCCGAAGGTTTTCTGTGTTCACCACAGTGCCTGTGGCACCGAGACCGGGCCGTGCTCCAGCAAGACACCCGGGCCTCTGTTACTGCTCCAGCATCTCCAGGTCTCGGGCCACTTTTCACCCAATGCTCACATCTGTTCACTCTCGAAAAACGGGCAGAGGGCGATCATTTCAGCAGAGTGCTTCTCAGACGGTTCTGGGGATGGCCGAGAAGCTTGCGGGGCGAGCCAGTGCCAGATGAGAAATGGCCAATGGCCCAGCAGTTCTGCAAGATCCAAAGCTTTTTGCTGGAGCAGAGGGTCAGGGACTGGAAAGGTGTCTTGCGTAATGATCACAAAAATGCCATCTTGTCAGCACTGCCAGAAAGATGGTCGTGGATGGCTGGTCGGCGCCGGGAACCAGCCCTTTCTCGGCTTCCGAGTGTGAGTAACACAGAGGAAGTGGGGGCCAATTCTTCTGCCACAAGAAACTGCTTCCATGGGCACTTTATTTTCATCTACAGGAAATTGTTTTCATTTCTTGGGTTTCTTGCAAGGAAAGCTTCCTATCCCCCCATAGAGGGTAGGAGTACATTTAAGTCATTCATTCATTCGTTCATTCAATAACAGCATGCTCTCGAGTAGCAATAACCACCAGCATTTGCTGAGTGTTTGCTCTGTGGCTGTATCACGTGTTTTATTTTTTATTTTTATTTTTTAAATTTTATTTATTTGACACAGAGAGAGACAGAGAGAGAGGGAACACAAGCAGGGGGAGTGGAAGAGGGAGAAGCAGGCTTCTGGCTGAGCAGGGGGCCCGATGCGGGGCTCGATCCCAGGATGCTGGGATCATGACCTGAGCCGAAGGCAGACACATAACCATCTGAGCCACCCAGGCGCCCTTGTAGCACGTGTTTTATCTGCATTGCCTCATTCAAGGCACATTTAAGCCCTCTGAGGTCGGTCATTCGTCCCATTTTACAGATAGAGAAACAGAGGCTCAGCCAAGCTCATTAGCTCTCCCAAAGCCAGCCAGCCAGCAGGTAGGGGAGCGGGATTTGGAGAAAAGAGATGTGAATTCTAATACCACGCTCCCTTCTTATTAGCCATGTTGTACCAGACACGCCCGTCAACTCGTTGAACTGAGCCTCAGTCTCCCCCTCTGGAAACTGGATGCCGACGGCTGAAGTCTGAGAGGACAGGATAGAGCCACCAGACAGGTGAGATGCCAGCGCTCTGAGGGACGACTGCCCACATCCCGGGATCTGCTTCTCAGTTTGCATATCCCAAAACTGGTTTTCTTCACCCCCCCCACCCCACCCTGACAAAGATTAAGTGTGTGAGATTTTAAGAATCTTTCCCTGCAAGCAGGATGTCTGAACTCTCTGATGGCATCGGTAGACCAGAGACATCTTTCTGTTCAGAGTCAGCCTCTTAAACCACATCTGCTGACTTCAACGTCTGTCCTCCTGCCCCTCCGGCACCTGCGAGAGCCGGGTGCTCGCACCCTTGGGCACGAAGCCCACAGTGGTGGTAAGTTGAGGGGCTCTGTGCTGCTCTGTCTCACCAGCCCCCTTTTCTAGGGTGGAGGAGCCTGCCGTCCAAGCAATCACACCCATCTACAGCCGCCAGAGGCTCAGGAGACGGCCCGGAGGCGGCCCAGCCAGGTAACATGCTTGGCCAGTCTCTTCATCTCCGTGGTTCCATTTGGAAAAGGCCTCTCGGCTTCTCACTCCGAATGGCTATCAGGTACTTTCACAGCCTGTCCGGAGGCTGCCAGGTTCCAACTCAGGAACTACCCAGCGCTACATTCAGGTGCTGACGACACACTCCAAGAACACTCAGAACAGGGGACCAGACACCAACCTCTGCATGGAGCCCATCGCAGTAATGGTGACAGCCCTGACCTTTGCCCAGCACCTTACAGTTTGCAAAGCATATCCTGGGCAACATTTTGACCCTCACAGTAACTCTTTGAGAGAGCGAGCAGGGGTGTTATTATTCCCAAGTCCCCTGTGTCGGGCGGCCTGTTGTGGGCAGTAAGTCACCAGACAGGCACCAGGTGCAGGCACCAGGGAGTGCCCGCAGGGCAGGGAGGCACAGCATGAAGCCCTTGGGGGTCTACCATTTCAGGAGCAGGGAGCAGAGTAGCCTCCAATGCACTGGAGAAAGACCAGTCAAGGGGCTCAGGAGAAGAACCAGGAAAAGGGGCCTCACCGAGCAAGGAAGAGAGAAGAAAGCCAAGAGAGAGAAGAGGTTGGCCATGCCAACTTGGCAGACACGCCCCATTGGAGACAGCGGAGCTCAGTGGCCGCAGCTGTGGCTCCTGGGTTTGAATCCTGCCCCGCTACTTCAAGCATACGATCCCAGGCATGTTGCTAAACCTCTCCGGGTCTGTTTGCTCCTCTATAGGCTGAAGCTAGCAACACTTCACAAGGCTACCGTGAGGCTGGCGTGCTTACCGCGGGCCTGGCACATAGTGCAGTGTCCCCCATTCCTGCAGCCGAGCACTGGAGCGGACCACTGCTCCGTGGGTGACTTCTGACACGGGGGGAGACTGTTTGCAGCAGACTGTGGCAGAAGTGGGAGGTGAGGGAATGAAAGAGGGATGGGCAAGCCAAGCTCTGACGGGAGGTGTGGGGAATGTGTCTCAAAAGCTGGGGGCCTTGTGCCTGTATGAACAAGTGGGCAGACAGAGGAGAACTACAGAGCGGGACCCGGCCAGGACAGCAGGGGACCCGAACCCAGGTGAAGGGGCTGTCTGCCTCCCCTCTCTGAGGGTCCAGAGGTAGATCAGGACATGAACTTCTGGGCTGGAGGAAGGAGGGGTTATTTGAGTTGGGTCTCAAAACCGGCCCAGAATTGAAACGGGATCCATCCCAGAGATGGATGGGAAGGGTGCCCCAGGGCACAGTCCACTCCCACTCACAGAGATAACCATCTCTGAGTTTAGACGCTATTTTTGAAACGTTTATTGTTTCCTAGAAGTCTTCCTGGACTTGACTCCTAGCTCTGCTCCTGTGTGACCTCTGGCAAGTTACTTAACCTCTCTGGGCTTCAGTTTCCTCACCTGGGAAATGCGGATAGTGATGTTACCTACCTGTCAAGGTTGTTGTGGGGATGGGGTAAAACAATCTAAGGAGGAGCCTGGCACAACTACTGTTGGCTCGTACTGAGACTCCTTCTAATCTGTAAGTATGCCCAGTAGATTTGGGCCATCTTTATAGAATACCTGTTTTATACCAGGCACTGGGATGTGATGCCTATGAGGAAGACATGGTCCCCGCCCTCAGGGGTTAGCACTCAGTAGGTGAAAAAGATGCCCTCCAATCACCACGGGCATGGAGGCTTGCTCTGTGCTTACTCATCCAGTCCCTGAATCCTCAACACCAAAGCCCAGGATGAAGGATCTATTTTCGCTCCCATGGCACTTGGCAGAGGTGTGGCAAGCTGCCCAAGGTCCCACAGCTACAAAGTGCCCAAGATGTGAACCCCAGGACTCTGGTCTAGAGCCTATGATGAATCACTGTGTTTAAGCAACAGTCACCACTGCTATGGGATGTACAGGACACAGGGCATAAGTAGTGGTTGAGCCGAGAAAAGCACAGTGGGGGCAAACTAGGTTAGGAGGGGACAGCAGAGGCAAAGGCCCTGGGGCAGGAGAGGCAGGTCAAGTTTGAAGTTGGATTAAGCCAGCCTGCCCTAGACACAGAAAGGGAGCTAGGCCAAGGCCAGCTCACCAGGCCTAACAGCTGTTTGGGAAAAACAGTAGGAAGTCTTTGAGGGAGTTGCAGTGGAAATAGAAGATTTAGAAAGACCACTCTCTGCACAAGCATAAAAAAAAGGGGGGGGAATGAGGGGCATTTTGGGTGCTGACATGGAGCCTCTCCAAAGTATATTGTTAGAAAAAGCAAAGTGCAGGAGAGTGTGTGTGACAGCTTCTATTCATAGGGGGAAGGAGGAGGGGAAGGATAAGAAAGAATGTTCATGTGCATTTGCTGCCAGGCACATAAAATATCTGAAAAGTGTAGGAAACTGTTAAGAGTAGTGGCCCCAGGGCTGGGAACTGCAGGCCTGTGGTCACGGCTGGGAGGGAACGTTCTCTGTACCGTTGTCTTCCACCTTTTACATTTTAAACGTAGAGAAGAGACTGTCTATTCAAAATTGGAAAGATGTCCCCGGCTGCTACGGAGGAAATGCGGTGGAGGGGGTCCAGAGTGAATGCAGGGAAACTGTGAGAGAATGAGACTCTGGAATGCTGTTTGTGGGAGGGGGAGATGGGGAACACGGTTAAGACGGGGCCTGAGCGTGGGGTGCAGCTGCCGGGATGCCTTAGATAAGGCACTGTGTCAACTCAGACAAGTGGACAGGACAGGGTGGAGTAAGCAGAGAGGCAAAGGCACAGGGAGCAACAGGAACCAGCTTAACTTTGCCCCTAGCAGAATTTGGCCTGGGTTCAGACTGAGCCATCTGGAAGTGGACAGAGATGCTAAATGTAGAATGTTCTAGAAAAGCAGCTCTTGGCTCCCGCAGATGAGCTATCGCGGGCTGTTAAAGGAGGCCGCGGGTGGCTCTGGAGGGATGATTTGCTCCACTTTAAATACACGCAACCGCGAAGGCCGCCCTTGGCTCCCTCCCGCAACAGGCATTTTCCCAGCTGCTGCTGCCCCCTGCTGACGGAATCAGGACATCGCAGCCTCCGTGCACTTCCGAGGCCACACAGCTCAAGGCTCCACTTTGCATTCCAGGCGCACAAGAGGTGAGTCCGTCACATTTCCTCTGCCCTTTATCGAGATGGCCACAGCCAGGCATTGCATCAGTGGAGACATAAACAACCAAGCCCACGTGAACAGCAGAGAAACGAACAGCAAAGGTCATTACCATAAGAAGGCGGCACACCAGGAGGCAGATGAGACACAGTGCATCGTAGGAAACTGTCAAACAGACGCCAAGGCTGCATTACAGATCACCCTAAGGGGGATTCATCAGCATCCCGATCGCTGTTAGTAAGGGCTGGTGTTTAGTGAGTCCTACTCCTTGTCAGGTGCTGTTCTAGACCCCTTCTGGGTGTTAACCCGGCTGATCCGTGCGGCCCCCACAGGAGCAGGGATGACAAAACAGAACTTAAGAAGCAAAGCAGGATCTGAACCCAGACAAGTCTGAGTCCCAGCCCTTGCAAATTTCAATTTTAAAACCAATACTCCTTACTCATTGAGTTCACACATCAGTGGTCCTCATCCATGGGTGATTTTGGCCACCCGGGGACATTTGGCAATATCTGCAGGCATTTTGGGTTGTCACAACGAGGGGGATGATTCTGGCATCTAGTGGGTAAAGGCCAAAGATGCTACCACACACCTATAATGCCCAGCACAGCCCCCCACAACAGTGAATTATCCTCCAAAATGTCAATAGTGCCAAGGTAAAGAAGCCCTCATCAAAATACATAAAATTCCCCCAAATCTACTAGTCCTCTTTTGCCTTGCCCCCCTAACATGAGGGCATTAGAGCAAATCTGCTTTATTGCATGAAACGTATTCTTCTCGAAGCTTCATGCTGGATAACTCTCAAGAGGTTTTCCCCACTAATTTCCCCTAAAGCCTCTTATTTATCCAAAGGGGTTGTTTTGCACCCAACAATCCTCCTCATAATCTACTCTACAAGCGACGGGGGCTCTGAGGAGCAGCCCAAGCAGAGGAGAACCCCCTGGAGCAACGGTGGAAGGACTCGGCCACAGTGGGCACGATCGGCCCGGGCACATGCGTGGAATATTGCGGCTGTCTGTGGCAGCAAGCCGCAGTTTGGGCGCACGCTGTGTGTCAGGGCTGTCAGGAAGCATCCAGCCCCAGGATGATGGAACAGTCCCTGGGAACTTGTCAGCAGCTGCCTCCCCCAAAGCCCTCGCTTCCAAATCAGCCCAAACAGCCCAGTCCCCGGCTTTGGGGAGCAGTGTTATTTAACCCCTCCAATTCCACAGAGCCTATGGGTCTGTAGGCTCTGGAGGTTCTACAGATCTGGAGCTGGTGTACGAGGGGGTGGGAGGCAGCAGAGGACCCAGGCCACAGGCTGTCCCCATCTGAATGGCCATGGCCAACAAGCCTGTTGCCTGCACAAGAATTGGTACTCAAGAATCAGTACCTGTAGAATGCTAGTACAGGATATAATATCGGGTAGTGGGGAGTGCTATGAAGAAAGTAAAATAAGGCAAAGAGATTGAGACCAACAGATTGGGAGTGATTCTTTAAATTGCGTGCTTGGGAGGGCCTCTCCAAGGAGATGACATTTGAACAAAGATCTGAAGGTTTGAGGGAAAGAGTCATGCAGCCACGTTGAGAATAGTAAGTGCAAAGGCCCTGAGTTAGGAAGGGTCTTGGGGAGTCTGAGAAACAGTAAAACAGAGAAAATGGATAAAGGTGGGTCCTACCATGACCTAAGAGCAGAGGTCCTCAAACAATAGCATGCATCAAAATCACCAAAAAGGCTTATGAAAACAGACTGTGGTTCCTACCCCGTGTTCAGTTGGCCTGGGTGGGGCCTGGGAATGAGCATTTCCAACAAGTCCCTGTTGCGGGGCGGGGCTGATGTTGCTAGTCCGGGAACCACAGCAAAGAGTATTATTTCTTTGTGCAACAAATCGTTTCCCGCTCAACACTTACCACAAGCAGGCGCAGATCATTTCAGAGTCAGGGGATTTCACACAAAATCCAGATTCCGGCCTCCTCTAGAAAACAGGCCTGCAACACTGGCCAGCACTCCCACGGGACCACAGTCTGACAGAGATGCCTGGGATTCTTGTCACCCTCACTTCGTAGCCCCGGCCACCAGCCCAGGGCCTGGCCTAGGGCAGGCACTCAAGGAAAGCTTATTAATGAAACTGGGAAGATTGCAGCGGGAAATGGAAAAAGACATCAGTCCCAAGAACAGGACCTGAGGTCTGTTCTGACTCCAGCTGGTATGTCGCAGGACCTTGGGCTGCCCATGGACCTCAGATTCTTGCCTGTTGAACTGAAGTAATGACAGTTTCCACTTCTCAGAGTCGTTGCAGCAACGAGAGAGGATGTGAAGTGTTTTGCACATGCCTGGCATATGAGGCTCAACTGACATGACCTATTACTGCAAAGGAACTCAATAAATTTATTCTCTAGGATGGAAGGAAATGTGAGAGGCAGTGGAGGAAGGACAGGCTCCTGTCGACACCACGGGCTTGACAATCTCCTTTTGTTCAAAACCTAGTTCCGCCATTTACTGTCTTTGTGACTCTGGGTGTTAGCCTTTTCCTCATTTGGGCCTCAGTTTCCCCATCTATCACACAGGGATGATACCAGCCTCGCAGGGGTTATTATGAATATCACATACGAACATGAAAATTAAATTAATCACGCCTTTACGGTGCTCAGGATGAGGCCAGCATTCATCATGTGCTCAACATACGCCAGCTTTAGCCACTACAGCAGCTCAGGGAGGGGTCAGACTAGAATTTCTCAAGGGCCCTCATGGCTCCAAAACTCTCTGACCGCTTTAAAACCAGGGACAGTCAGGCAGCTGTCATTAGTCATTAAGAATATATAGAAGGCTCTTGGGATTGTGGAGTAAGCGGGGTAGAATTCATTATACACAGTTTAGCACCTCGCTGGAAAAATCCAAAATGCTGACCCAAATCACAGAGTGACAATGAGAGGGAGAGTGGATGTGGTGCAGAGGACAACAGCCTATGAGGGAAGTGCCATTACCCCCTTGGAGGAAATGGGGGCTCTAGAAGGCTCCCCTCATATGTAGCTCAGTGTCTCAGCTCCATGCAGCTGCCTCAGGAGGGGGACTCACTCAAGGGGTCCTCGAAGGGATTAGCAGGGTGACGATGGACAGGACAGCCTGGAGGGGGAGCAGGAAGACCAGGCAGAGGCATTCTGACTCACCGAGGCCTGAGGTGCCTGAGACAGCTGTGCATGATGTCCTCAAAAAAGAAAAGCAGGTAAAAAGAACGAGGGAGAGGCAGAGAGGCCTCAACCATAATACCAGGAATGATTCCCAAGGAAAGAAAATTCCAGGCAACTTGCATTGTTTCATTCCAGAATCGGAACTAAAATATTCTTAGCAATTTGATGAGTGTGCATGTGTTCACTGCCCTGCACGCGGCTGGCAGCCACACAAAGTCACAGGGCAGCTGAGAGAAGTGCTTGGTGAAGGAGCGGTTCGTGATGGGAACCCCAAGCACAGGCACCTTCGCCCAGGGCCTGCTCTTCCCTCTCAGCGCCAGCCACCCTGCGGGGGGGAGTCAGCAGGAGTGACCTCGTGGGTGCATCTGGCCACGATGTCATCACCGTGATGGTGATAAGCCAAATCTGTCCAGATAAATTTCTTCTCTTTCATCCATTCGACAATCACTGTTGAGCACCTACTGTGCCCCGGGCCCCTACATCTTTCCCCTCTTGTACTCCTCAGGACAACCCCAGAGGCGGGTTCTGCTGGCCGATCTTCAAAGATGAGCGAAGAGGCTCAGGGTGAGGCGACGCGCCATGCCAGGAAGACGGTGGGGATTTCGGCCTGGTTTTCTGACCGCCCAGCAAGAGGGACCTCCCTGAGAAGCGTGCGGAGATGGGCGCAGCCTTCCTGAGCGACAGGCAAGGTCCTGGAGGCCCGCTTTTGTTCGGGGGGGGGGGGGGGGGGGGGGGGCGGTCACACGTTTTCCATTGTACAAGCGAGGAAGTGGGCTCAGCGGAAAGGAGGACTTCACATTCCGGAGAGCAATCCTCGCCCGGGGCAAAGTTTACTTGCTCTCCCTCTTGTTCACAGACATCACTATAAACACGGTCCTATTTTAGATCTTACAGCGCATAATATCGTTGGGCTTTAAAAAATCGGACTTCCCTGCGGGATGTGGGGCAAGAACCGGATTTCTTGATGCACCACGCGGCCTTGCTCCCGGGTGCCCGCGAACTTGAGCCACAAGACTCTCTGCGAAGCGTAACCTGCTCACAGCTCCGCGTCGGAAACTGCGACCTCGTTACTGCGCAGGCGCAGCTGCAAACTCCCGCGCGCTCAACGGGCCCCTCGTGGGCGAACTCACTTCCGAAAGGGCGGGGGGGGGAGCGGCGAATCCCCCTTCCACCGCAGATGGTCCAAGCCAACTTCTGGCCAATCAGAAAGCTTCTCTTATCACTGCTTCTGGCTACGGAGACTGGAGCTTCAGTCCCGCGAACTTTCCGGCGGCCCGGGGGCGGGAGTAGTAATGATTGACGTCTCACGTAACCACTCGTCAAGCGCGATGAGCTTGAAACACAAATACCACTAAGAACTGTCCGTCAAGGGAGGCCTGTTAGCCCCGCCCCCTCCTCCCACTGGCCTCCGAGAGCCTTCGGGGCGGGAGCTTTTGGTGGCAGCCAATCGCGGGTCAGCGGGGAGGAGGAGGAGGCGGGGCAGGCGGGCGGTGGGTGAGCGGGAGCGCCTCTGGCACTGTGTTTGGGTTGGGGCTGCAGGCTTGCGGGGTCATACTTCTCGGTCCCCACTGTCGAGGCTGGGCTGGGAACGGGAGCCGCGTCGCCTCGCTCGCACCTCCAAGGCCGTCTTCTGAGGCCTTGAGCCGAGCCCCATCTGGCGCTCCTCCGCGCCCCCGCCCCAGTCCTAGCGCCCGATAGCCGCCCCCAGCCCAGCCCAGCAGGTCCGGGCCCCATTGTCCCTGTCCCCACCGCGGCCACAGGCCCCTTGAGCCTCTCCTCTCCCCACTTCCCTTCCCAGGCAAGCCCCCCAACGCCTCTAGCAGCCGCTCTTCCCGTCTCGTCCGCGGAGGTGGTTGGTTACCATGGTGAAGCTGGCGGCCAAATGCATCCTGGCAGGTGAGTTTGAAATTTACAGTCTCCGGAGTCCAGAGACTTCGTAAGTTATTGAGAGCTTTTGTTCTCCTAAATTGCCTACCCTCTTTCCCTTTTTTGTCTCTTCCAAAAGCGAGTTAATGTAATTACTGATAGAGTAAACTCCATTAGGGTGGGAGAATTATCTTCCAGAGCACATTTGTAGCTCCAGCTGACTTCCCCAATCCCTGCCATTCTCTGAGACCACCTTCACCAGTTTTTGAGCTGTGTTCAGGAGGAATAGACTCGTTAAAAAAAAAAAAAAAAAAAGTCAGGCTAAACACACCATAAGTGTTTCATCTAAACTATGTGCTGTATCCCAAAGTCAGGTATCACTGACTTTGGAAGTCTTTACTTGTGGGATTTTTTTTTCCTGACCCCACCCCCTCTGATAACAGGGATTGGAGACAGTAATGTACAGTTGACCAGAGTTTGCAACAGGCCCATGTGTGTTGTCTTTAAGAGCCAGAGTTACTGTGCTGCCTCACACTCAGGAGGACACGAATATTGAATCCCCCAAAGGCAGGGATCTTCGTTTTGTTGACTCCTGTATCTCAAGCATCCTGAACAGTATCTGGAACCCAAGAGGTACTCAGTAACTATGTGTGGCATGCATGACAATGTGACATTCACATTTGTGGTGTTCCCTTTATTTGTCTGCACATTTAGGAAAATATTTGCCTGGGTTTTGACCTGGGGCCCCTGAACATAGATGTACTTTATTGAGTCCTTAGTGCATGTCAGGCATGGGTACTTCATTCAGTCCCCTCACCAGAGCACACTGGAATAGGGGCTGTATTGTTCTGCTCTTACTGAGGCACTGAGAGGTCAAGTCTCTTGGCCAAGGTCACCCCCCCGCCCCACAGCGAAGGAAAGTCATAGGCAGGATTTCAGCCCCCAGACCTGCCCAACTCCAAAACTCTTCACTTGTGTTACCGTTGAACCCCGCCCTCTCTCCAGGGTTCCCTGACCAGCTCAGGAAAGAAATGATAAGAAACTATATGGAGGAAAAAGAGATGCCTTTTGGGCTTCCTCTCTTCCAGACTGAAATTGATGCTATTTTTAATGGCTTTTCTAATTTGAAAATAAAAGGCCCACACAGAAAGATGACTGACAATAGTAACTGAGATCATACTGGAGCAAAAAAAAAAAAGATCAGTGGTTCTCAGGAGAGGTCTCCAGTTTCCAGAGCCCAGGGGAGGTAGTATTATGTAACAAAAGTAATTCAGCTGTTCCTCTGATCGGCTCTGTCATCTTGGACACAGCACTTCTCTGAGCCTCAGTTTCCTTGCAGATAAGGTGAGAACGTTTTTTATTTTCTGAAGTTGTACATTTTCTTATGTGCGCTTCTCTCTCTAACTGTTCTTTCTCTTATTCTCTTATTCTTTCTCTTATCTCTTTCTGTCATCTCTTAATTCAGCTTCCATCATGGGACTCACTTACTGAGCATCTTCTGTGTGCCAACACTGCACAGGAACCCTCAACACAGGTATCTCAGTGAATCCTCACGAGAACCCTGTGGGATCGGTATTGCTGTCATCCTCATTTACAGCTGGGGCACCGGAGGCCCAGAGAGGTTAAGACACTAGCCCTGGGTCGCACAGCTGGATGCGGCAGAGCTGGCATCCAGACCCGGGTGGTCTGATTTCCAGGGCTTTGTTTTTAGCCCCCCAGCTCTTCTGTCCTCCAGCCTCAAGTCTAGACTCTTTGCCCCTCTTTATGCGCACTCCCTCGGGCACTGTTTCACCTGATTTCAGCCACTGCCTGAGTAAGTGAGTCTTGAACTCCAGTCTAGTCCTCAACTGCAGCCTCCTTTCAGGGCCTTGAGGGCATTTCCTCTTGGTAGTTTCCAGAAACCAAAAAGACCTCAGCACAATGAATCAGGTCCCCACCCCCTCACCACCACCCACCAAATTCTCGTTCTCCACACCGCCCCCACCGCATACACTCCCCTCACTGGGTTTATTTTTCCTTTCTCTTCCCAGGCCTACTGTTTAAATTGAGTTTATCTGTCTTTTTTCTCTCCTATAACTGGTCATTGAGGGGCCTGATATTCAGTTCAAGTGCTCATTCATTCAACAGATATTTACTGAGCACCTGCTCTGTGTGAGTCACCGTGCAAGGTATAACGGGAATGCAGGGATGAACCAGGCCAGCCCCTACACTCGTGGCAGTGCTGAGATTTGGGGAGAATAATTTATAATGGAACAAACACGAATAGAATGCCCTTTGTGTGCCAGATACCAGAGAAATGCCTCAGGGCATGGCTGCTAATTGTTTTGGCTCAGACGAGGAGATGAGGAGGGACTACACCGTTGGCATTTATCTGTTTTATTTACTTAAAAATCACTTAAATATAACTTCAAAAATGTCAGGTACTGCACATATTAGCTCATTAAATCCTCCTAACAATTCTGCGAGACAGGTGCTATTCTTCCCTTTATGCAGAAGTGGTAACTGAGGCCCCGAGGGAGATCGCTGACCCAAGGTCCCATAGCTAGTAAGTGGCAGAGCTGGGGTGTGCCCTAAGTACCACAGTTTACTCCCCCTTGATGGAAGTGGGGATGATAATAGTGCCTTGCCAGAAGGTGGCTCCGACATCAAGTCTAATGCTACCAGCAGTGAGCCTCACAGGTAAAAGCAAGAGGGAGGGATGGCCTTCAGAGGCAGTGGGGGAAGGACACGGAGCCTTGCCGGGCAGAGAATCTGGACTTGGGCAGGGAGACCTAGAAGGAAGTTACCTTTGAGGGATTCTCAAAGGGCAAGAGAGTAGGAGTGTAGGGTCCAGATTCGGTGTAAGGGATAGTCAGAGAGCTAATTGGAGGTGGATTCAGGGTTGACGGTAGAGAGGGGTACACAGTAGAAGGCATCTTCTTCATGAGAGCGTCACAGGATCAAACTCGATCTTGGAAAGGTCCATCTGTTGGTGCCGACAGGGAGGTTAGAACAAAGAGAAAAATGAAAAGCAGAGAGGGGCAGGTGGGGAGTCCTTCAGGCAAGACCCGGTCAAGAAAACAGAAAATAACATTAGGCATTTTATTCCACGGAATTGGTTCAACGGTTCCATTTCTCCAAATGGAGGAGAATGGAAAAGCAAGAAGAAAACATTGAGATGACACGGAAGTGGTAGATAGAGGTTGGGTTATCAGAGGCTTGAGCAAGAAGCCCACAGAACTGGGATCCAGATTCCTGAGGAGGGGGCACAGCTCTGCTGGGATGGGACCTCAAGAATTCAGTCGCCCACCATGTGATGCCACGGATCACTAGGCCCCATTCCCCACTGGCAGGGAGCTGGGCCCCATGTTCAGGCAAGACATGACCAAATCCATTCCGGACCATGCTGCGGGTCTGGGTTTTGAGACCACTCTTGCTACCAATGCAACAGAAGTCAGGGTGCAGGCAAAAAAGCAGAACCTGCATTAGGTACTACACCGGTGAGAATTCATGCAGGATGTCCATCAAACAGGTACTGGAGACCTGGAAGGATGAAGGGACATCAGAAGTTCAGGAGGGCCCTGGGGAGCGGAGATGTAGATCTCTGAGAAGGGGGCACTGCCCCGCGATGCTGGCATCTCTGAGAGGGAATAATAAGGCTGGTCTGGGAATACAAAAAAAACAAACAAACTGGAGAGAAGTTACTACCTACTGCTGGGATGAAGGCCATTGCCAGGGTGCTGCTAAGGGACGCAGCAGGCAGGTGGGAAAGGGGCAAGCCCATCCCCCCTCTCCCAGCTGCCAGTCTTTTTCTAGAACTCGCACTGGCAGAGCCGGACAGGAAGCCCCTGGCAAAGGAGACGCATGTTTGCAGAGTCCCTGCTCCCGCATCCCAAGGCAGGGCACAGAGCCCAGGTTGAGGTCTGAGGTAACTCGTGCAGTATCAGCAGTGACAACAAAGGCCATGCGGGCTTGAAACTCAGCAAAGGACATCAGAAGTGGGGAGGAGAGCGCAGGGCGTGGGAGGAGTGGGGACATGCGGTCTGAGGTGACTGGGTACAGCTGGGAAGTGTGGGCAAATGGAGACGGGAGCAGAACCAGTGAGATGCGTGAGCAAGAGCACTTGGGACCTGGGGGTGCGACACGAGCCTGGCTGTCAACAAACAGATTGGGTGAAGGCCCAACATTCTAGTGGAACCATCCACACGTTGTTGGAGATACAGACAAAGCATGGGAGAGAGATCCTGACCCAAGAGGTGACAGGGGACAGAGAGTAAACGGGACAGCAACTGGGAGCAGAGGGCCAAGGAGAGACCCACAGGAGTGCCCACATTTCGGAGGTGGGAGAACCAGACCAGTGCCAGGACACCAGGGCCACGGAGCCAGGGGGCTCGGGAAAGAGGGGGCTGCTTTGGGCTGACTCATCCTTCAGAGATGTCAAGGAGCGAGAGAACTGAGAAAAGCCATCGGACTTGGCAATTAGGAGGTCACAGATGACCTTGCATCGTGCCTTTGCCCATGTCACCGTCTCTGTCCAGCAGTGCCCCTCCCTGCCGTCACCCCAGGCTCAGCCTCGCCCCGGGGGAGTCTGCTCGCTGATGAAACTGCGCCTTCATTTCTTTCCTCGATGCGCCCTCAGACACTTTGGTTCTCAGCTTGTGCTATTTGCCTTTGCACTTTGTCATCGTGTTGCTCTGCAAATGTGTTTATCAGCATTTCCCTTCCCCGTGCTGGATCCCTCCTCAGCCGGCACGCGAGGCTTTCCGTAAGTGTGGGTGACTCTGACTGACAGTCGGAAGAAAGATTTATGAAATTAACTAGAACAAATAAATCCGTGGGGAATTTCACAAGCAGGAAGAGCCAATTTCCAACTGGATTCAGAAGCAAAATTGGAGTCCGGAGGGTGGATGCAGTCAGAGCGCAAGAAGGAGAGTGATACGCTCTGTTTGTTTGGAGATGGATGGGTACCCGGCCACAGTCCAGCCCGCGGTCGCCCCTGATGGCAGGCGAGGCTGCAGTGATGGGGGCCTGGAGGGGCAGTGTTAGAGATGGGTCAGGAGTGTCCCTGAGCTCTAGGAGAGGAGGAGTGGGGTCTGGCGGGAAGAGTGAGATGTTGGAAGTCTGGGCCAGTTACCCAGCTTTCTCTGAGCCTCGGACTCTTCATCTGCCAAATGAGGTTAATGATGGTGACGGTAGGGGCTGGGAAGGAGGGAATCTCATGCGTGATTCCCTTCTAAGTCGCGGCAGTAAATAGAAAAGCATGACTGAATAGCTCACTCAGTCCCGGAGGAGTTCACAGGAAATGAAATGCCACAAGTAGTCAAGTAATTGTCTCACAAGAGAAAATTATAGGTGGGAAAAGTCAAAATTGAAAAGTGAACAGAGCAGCAGGCTGTGGAGAAGTCAAATGAAGAGGCACGTGGGGGCTGACCGTAAGCAGCGAAGGTGAGGTGATCACACCAAAGGATTCAAGTCAGAGGCCCGCGAGCGCAGTGGCGGTTTTGCTGAGGGGCCAGGGGGTGAGAGAGCAGGAAACAGGTGTTCTGAAGGAGCGTCCATGTCAGACCCATGGCCCAGAAGATCTTGCAAATGAGAACAGCGTGGAGTCACAGGAAGCCGAGCAGAGCCATCTGTGGGGAAGGGGAGGGGTGGTGCACACAGAGGGATTAGGGGTGGGCATGGAGAGCCTTCAGCATCCTTGGGGGCAGGGAGGACCTCCAGATTAAATCGCTCCCGACAGTCTTGCAAAAGGTCCAGATCTCAGACCGAAACTATGCCATAAACCTTTAGTTTGGAGATACCAATTTATGGGGCTGTGGACTCATGAAGGAAGGCCCGGGAGATAAACCCCCGTAGGTATAAGGTGAGCTGGAGGAAACGGCGGCCGTTGCGGATAGACGTGGAGAGGCCCCTGGAAAGATGGATCCGCAGTGGTCTCAGGCACAGGGAAGGCGGGGGCAGAACGTATCACTTGGAAATGGATTTCAGGTTGATGAATTTAGCACCTGATCTCTTGCTTCCTGTAAATACAGAAGCCCTCCCAACTTCCATCCCGCCCTGTCCTAAAAGAAGCGTGCAGGGACCCAAGTATGGAAGCTCTAAACTCGAATTGGTTGTTAGGCAGGTGAGCCCCGTAAGACTGAGCCGGGTCACACCCCTTTACCTTCAAGACTTCAAAGTAAATTCAAGTTTGAAAGTGAGAGTTTTTCCCCATGGGGTGTGTTCAGTGGCAGATGTTAGTTCTGTTTCTAGTGCTCGAAAGCCCCCCCTTAAGCTCTGTTACCTTCTGGGTCAGTTCTTTTGGATGAAAGGATTACCCTTGAAGAAACGCAACTGGGCTTTGAAGATTGCTCTCCTGGACCCGTGGCCCCACCAGCCACCTCACAAGTCCCCAGGAGAATCAAGTACATTTTCTCTGAAAAGTCATTGAAGTTTCTGGTTTCTAACTAGTGTTGTGGAGTGCGAGATTCTCCAGTCAGATCAGGATGGCAATGATGATTTTCTTCTCTGACCTCACAGGAGATCCAGCAGTGGGCAAGACCGCCCTGGCGCAGATCTTCCGCAGCGACGGGGCCCATTTCCAGAAGAACTACACCCTGGTGAGATGTGGGAGTCGTGGGCTGGCCCAGGCTTAAAGAGCAGCGGTCGTCCCCTAACCCTGAGGGAGTGACTTTCCAGAATTCCTTAAGAAGCCCTAAGAGAGCATGGCCACGTGAAGAGCATTTTTCCACAAGCCACAGGGCACGAGGCTGTCTGTGGAACAGACCAGCTGGTGGTCGGCTTGGTTCCCATGTACCGCTCCTTGTGGGCAGGAAGTTGGACGAGGCTGGTCGGTCCTGTCTGACTTCTGCACCAACAAATCCAGAACATAGTGCTTGTACCTTCTGGGCATCGGGTGTTCATCGTGTCCTGCAACACACCTCTTGGGACCCTCTGACGTGCAAACTCTCGGTTTTCCCCCCGCAGACGACAGGGGTGGACTTGGTGGTGAAGACGGTGCCAGTTTCTGACACGGGGGACAGTGTGGTAAGTGGTACCCTTGACCCCGGAGAGCTCAGTGCTCCTCCAGCTGGGCCCAGAGTCTCCGTGGTCAGTGTCATCCTCCCTAAGAGGGAAGCGGTGCAAGGACTTGGCCTAGGCTTTTCTGAGCACTTGGGAAGCGTGGCTGACCCAGGCCGAAGAAGAGGGAGTAGGAAGACGGGGATAGGGGTCCTGCGCTCACAGAACTAGCATAGTATCAGGGTTCTTAACCCGGGTCCCTTTTTTGGAATCCATAACTCTGGAAATTGAATTGCAAGGCATTACGTTTGTAGTACTGTCCTGGAGAGAAGGTTGAAGAATCACCACCTTCTTAAAGAGGTCTGTGAGAAAACACAACTTTTAAGTACTCCCCGATGCAGGCAGAAATGAGCACAGATTACAGCACTGACCTTCAGACTGCGGGTGCCGGGGTCAGAAGCCAGCCGGGGGGCATCCAGTGCCCAGGGGAGCCGAAGGGGGAAACTTCCCAGAGCAGCAACATCGGGGAGGGGCCCTCGCATGGGCTGGCCGAGGTTGGGTCGAGGGGCAGGAAGGGTCACCCTCCACCATCGGGGAAGGATGGCAGGCTGTCCTACTTTAAACGGCTTCTCCAGGCCTACTCAGTGACCTGCTTTAAAAAGAATTGTTTTAAGATTTGAAAATCAATTTGGTTAACAAAGTGCAGAATGACCTTTTGGAAACCAGAGCACTTGTCAGCCTGTTTAGCATTCTGTTCTGCCAGGTGGGAAGTCAGCTTGTTCCTGGTATTTTTGCACTCGGGGTTAGGAGAGGTGAGCTGCCGCACAGAAAGTGCTAGTTGGTGTGGGAAACCGTTGCGCTGCCTGTCTCTGGCTCTCGAGATCGTTCCTTTCCCACATCATCTTCCACGAGCCTTGGGGAAGAGAGAGAGGCTCTGTGGTAATGGGCGTATCTCACCCCTAAGGTCTGCGGGGAGCTGAGTGTCACCTCGGGGACTCGCGGCCCGCGATTTCCCTACATGTAGACTTTCTCGGGACATGCCTTTCTGGTTCTAGGAACTCTTCATTTTTGACTCTGCCGGCAAGGAGCTGTTTTCTGAAATCCTGGATAAACTGGCAAGTAGCGTGCGATCTTTTTCCTAACCACCACCACCACCACCTTCCACCACAAAGTTTCCGCCTTCCATGCTCTCCCAGAAATGTCACTGCAGTCTGGCTGCCAAGAGAAGCTACCATGGCTGAATTATTTCAGGGGCAGTCCTCCCAGCCTTGAGACTCACGGCCCCTTGGCCAGGAGGACTGGCTCGTGCACGTGATTCCCCTCCCCCCAGCTCCGGAATGGCCAGGTTCCAAATGTGCCCGAGCTGTGTGACTCAGTCCCCGCAGCGCTCTGGGCCCCCCTTCTTTCACCAGCTCCCTCCCGTTGGTGCACAGTCAGCACTCCCCAACCTCCTAGGATGGAAGCAAACATTTCCTTCCCCTCTAGGGGGCACCCTGGAGGCCCCATAGCAAGGCTCACCTTCCCCTCCCACCTCCTGGGCCCAGCCTGGGGTTTGCTCTGGGACCTGCGCGTGCGGCCACCAGGGGCTTCTCTGGCCCACCCAGCCATCCTCACAAGGATCCAGCTCAATGTACCTTCCAAGGTAACAGTTCCGCTAATCTGGGCCAGTGAGCTAATTAGGAGGTTTGAGCTCTCCAGAGCCCTCCCCTGCCTTTCCAAGAACGGCTACATTTTAATAGAAACTGTTTTCTGCCCCTTTTTTGTTGTCTAAGAGAAATAGATGTAATGACGGTCATTTCTCATGGGCTTGGCTTCACGCATCCATCTGTGATGCTTACAACGTGCCGCTGTGTGCATGGCCTCCCACTGGGCAAGGCCCTACTGGGCAGAAGGGTGTGTCTGGGCAAGCCAGAGCAGTACCGATCAGCCCAGCCCCTGCTTCCAGCCAGCCCTGACACTGGGTGCCTGCTCTGGCTCCAGCTTGATCCCAGGCCTCTCCTGGGTGCCCTCACTGAGGCCTAGAGGGAGGAGGTGTCCCCTGCATGCACAAAGGAGAGGTCATTGTGGTTCTAGCAAGAGTTCTTGAGTTAGTCTGCAGAGTGAAGCTGTGGGGGGGGGGGGGGGCGTGTTCATCAGTTCGGTCAAAGTGGCAGCATAGCCTTGGGGTACAGTGAGCCCTCCAGAGCCAATCCTAGACCAGCCTTCCAAGGACAACTGGAGGGAAAAGGATTCCTCCCCACACCCTGGGAGGTTACTGACACCAGAAATAAACCAGGCTGTAACTGTGCAGGATGGGGGTCCCCAGAGACTGGGACATGGCAAGAGCCTCCGACACCGGGACAAGCATCACAGCCTCTGAGCAGGGCCGTCCTGTGGCCTTGTGCCATGTAGCAGGATGTCCCAGGACTCTGAGCAGCCCCTGAAGGCCACAGCCTCTGAGAGCAGAGCCCTGCTTCTTAATTGGGACAGCGAGCCCTGTCCAGTTGTCAGTCTGGTTTGGATTAGGGCTGATACACTGCAGGAGAAGCAGAAAGTGCTCTTTGCATTTTGAAAAGCCAGCCCTTATTAAGAAGATGCCAGCAAACAAGCTTCCAGGGGCTGGCTAATGGAAGAAAGGATGCTTTTTTAGGCCTGCAAAGCAGAAAAACGAAATAACTGGCATAAGAGTGGGCCCTCGAGAGGAATGCGACAGAGAATGAATGAATGAAACCAGTGGCAGGCAAAAGCATTTCTGGGTAGAAAAAGCCTCAGTCCTGCCCGATTTTAAAGCATGTCTGATCTGGGCAAGTCAGTTACCCTCTCCGAGCTCAGTAGGGATATTGAGACCAGCCCTGCAAAGTTGGGAGGTTTCTCAGCCACACACAGCACGCTGCCCAGCCAGCAGCCTGGTGCAGAGGTGAGCCCCCGCCCTCGCCTTCAGCCCAGCCCTCCCGTTGGTGCCTGTGGGTGAACTGCTTTCTCCTGTGGGTGGGCTCAGGTTCCTGACTCCCATCCCCATTATAGTTTTTCATCCCACCGCCCCCCACCCCCGCTTCCCTCAGAAGGCCAGCCTAGAAATCGCTTTCACTGTTACTGATGTGCTCGTCCTGTCCCCCTGGCACAGTGGGAGAGTCCCAACGTCTTGTGTCTCGTCTATGACGTGACCAACGAGCAGTCCTTCACCAACTGTAGCAAGTGGCTGGAGAAGGCTCGGTCACAGATTCCAGGCACCTCCCTCCCAGGTAGGAGCTGCCGTCGGCTGTGGGACTTCCAGCACCTCTGCCCTCGAGTTCACGAGCTCAAGGTCATTGCAGAGGTGGCTACGGGTAGAAAAGAGGGTGCGGTGTCCCCGGCTTAGAGTATTGTGGCCTGCATTGTACAGTGACTCTGCCTCTTAGGAGCCCCGGAAACCTCAGTGAGTTACGGCACACACCTCTGTGAGTCTGTAAAATGGGCACGATGACGCCCGCCACCCCCCCTCCCACCCCGCCGCAGGGTTGTGGAGAGGAGACTCAAGAATAATATGGGGAAGGTGCTGTGATATGAATGAGTTTTTATTTCTGAAAGCTAGCCCCGGGGATGAATTCCTCATTTTCTCCTGTATATGGGGCGCAAGTAAACATTCAAGTCCTATTGTCACTTCTGAATGCTTTAAATCAGTTTATTTTTCATCCCTATGTGAGATCAACAAATTCCCCTCATTAGAGACCAGGGAAAGCGATCTCCAGAGACGAGCTCAGAAATTAGCTGCAGCTGATGCAGCTGGGAACGGCTCTAAATTACCTCTGAGTCCCTGACTCTGAGCCCAGTCCTTAGATTAGTATTAATGACCATTTTTAACGTTTGCTCCATGTGCTAGGAATTATCACAAATGCTCACATAAATTTGGCCCTCGCCTTGCAGCCTGAAGGAGACAGGGCGGACAGATCCGCGTGAAATCTGGAAAAAGGGCCAAGCAAAAGCTGCATGTGAAAAGCAAAGCCCACTGGGGTGGGGGTAGGGGGGGCAGCCCTGGAGCCTCTCCCTCTCTCTCCCCCCGCCCCCCCCGTGCTCAGCACCTCGAATCGGGCGGCCTCTCCCTGACAATGTTTTATACCCCTCAAAATTAGCGTGCTTGCCCTTTCATCTCTCCAGCGATCCTCCCAGGCCGCCACAGTTAAATGTGATGCTCTGGTTGTTTCTTTCGAGTAGGTGTGCTAGTGGGGAACAAGGCAGACCTGGCCAGCAGACGAGCGGTGGATTCAGCTCAGGCCCGGGCATGGGCCCTGGGCCAAGGCCTGGAATGTTTTGAAACATCCGTGGTAAGTGGCTCTGCTCACTCCGGAGCCAAGTCTGGAGTGGGCCTCTGCTGGAAGTGGTCTTTCACAGGACCTCACGGGCATCGAGTTGTTCTCCCACCATATGCAGAGTCTCATTTGGAACTGATGTGCACATTCTTAGTCCAAGACGCTTCTCGCTATAGCAGAGTCACTCATGTACTTACAGTAAAGCAGATCAGCCGGCCAGCGCGGACATAGTTGTATCTCAGTTAATGAGAAATACAAGTGCATCAGGTTCGACTTTAGCGACCCTTGGCATTCGCATGAGATAGGGTGGGTTACAGTGCTGTTGGAGCATATCTCACGGGTCCCCCAGTCAGTACCGTGACCCTGGGCGCTGGTCTCATAATTCCCATCTCCGTGTTGAGAAGGTGCAGGGACTTGCCCAGGGTCACATGACTAGTGAAGAGTCGAGCCAGGAGTATGATCCCTGGCTCCCTGTCCCACCTTGCCACAGCCCCAGGGTGATGCCAGGCCACAAAGTACCCTCCTTAGAGTCAGCAGGAGCTCTTGGGAAAGGGGACAGCCAGCGGGATTTGCTAGTGCCACCCTGAGTGTGCTGTCTCCCGATTCTGGCTGTGCGGCGCTGGGGGACCCCCTTCCTCTGCGCGAGACCTTTTAGGTCCCAGCCTCCCCACAGCCGGCTGCAGGCGTGCGACCCCATCTGCACGCTCGGATCAGACTTTCCAGAAGGGAGTAAAGGGACAAGCCGCCCTCTGCAGGAGCGCCCCAGAAGCATCCATTGCAGCCCCAGGGGCCAACGTCCTGGCTGCAGTGCCCCTCCCCGGGGTTGCTGGGGAGACTTGCCAGCCTGAAACACCCATGGTTGTCGCTCGGACCTCACTCCTGGCCTTGTGCCCCGCCCCCGGGCCTGATTCTTTGACCCTCCAAAAGAGTCAGTGGGCTAGTTAAGAAATAGCCTGGAGGTGGTTTTCTACTCAAGCTGCAGACATTTCTGTTGTTGCATTTACAAAACTTGGCAAATGTTGCTGTTCGATTGCTGTGTGGATGTGAACTTTTTAAATCCCCCGAAGTGGCGTGTTTTCTTGAGACAGTAAAGCGGGTAAAGGCCAACACTCTGGCGGCCGAGGGTGAGGCGAACTAGTTGTGGGACCCTCGGCGTGTTCATCAACATGCTGGTGCCTCAGCCGCCTCGCCTGTAAAATGGGAATAAGAAAATATATTCCTCATCGAGTGGTAAATGTGAGAATTCAGTCAGAGGGTAAATGGGAAAACAGCACAAAGTCTGGTACACAGTAAACAATAAATGTTTGCTTTTGACGGATGACCATTCCCCCAGCAATTTTCTTTATACTATTGTTACTTCAGTGTTTTGTATTCATAGATTATACAAAGATAGATGTCCCTCTTGCCTCCACCCGATGATCACGAATGCTAAACTAATGAAGTTCACAGCGAAGTTCACGGTTACGGGACAGACGGCTCCTCATCTTGTAACGTGGCGCGCCTTTGAGCCAAGCGTATGCGGTGCTACCCACATCAAGCCATATTTTACTACTCCCTCTGCCTCCATTCACATTTGTGAAATTGCCTCCCCACCCCAGTATCCCATGGTCCCCAGAACTTTTGATAGAGCTCAAAAATTAACTCCCACCCCCAACACATTAGTCATCACAGGCCCCTCGGCTGCGCGCTTCAGTTCTGTGTAGGTGTTTGTTGCTACGCTGGTAAATTACGCCGGAGGAGGCTGCAGTTAAGCACTCGGTATTAACTGTGTAAGTTAACTAGTCCCCCAAGTTGATGCTAACAGAAGCACCACTGGCAGCTCGGTTAAGAAAGCTGTAATTAAAAAGGAAATATAACCCAACGCTGCCCGAGACGCAGCCAAGCCTTGACACCTAGCGCCCGGCTCCGCCCTCCTGACTACGCGGCAGCCACGGTCCTGCGGACCAGGAGGGGCCCATGTGGTCGTCTGACCTTCTCTCTTCGCTCGTCATTCCATCTCCAGAACTCACTCGTCTTAAAACTGGAACTTGGCACCCTTCAATGCACCTTCACCCGTGTCCCCCACCACCCCTGGCAACCACCAGTCTGCTTTGTGTTTCTAGGATTAGGGCGTTTTTAGATTCCACGTATAAGTGAGAAGATGCGGTATATTTCTTTCTCTGTCTGCCTTGTCTCACCAAGCATAACGCCCTCAGGCGTCATCCACATTGTCACAAATAGCAGGATGCCTCCCTTTTCGTGGCTGAATACTATTCCATCATGGCCATATGCATACCAACCACAATGTCTTTAATTCATCCGTTGACGGACACTTCGGTTGTTTCTATGTCTTGGCTATTGTGAATAATGCTGCAGTGAATGTAGGGGTGCGGGTATCTCTTCAAGGTAGTGATTTCATTTCCTTTGGCTATTTACCCAGATGTGGAATTGCTAGATTATATCGTAGCTCTATCTTTAACATTGTGAGGCACCTCCATACAGTTTTCCACAGCGGCTGCACCAGCTTGCGTTCCCACCAGCAGCGCACAAAGGTTCCTTTTTCCACACATCCTCGCCGACATTTGTTATCTCTTGTCCTTGGGGTAATAGACATCCTAACAGGTGTGAGGTGATAGTTCATTGTGGTTTTGATTTGCATTTCCCTGCTGATGAGTGGTGTTGCGCACCTTTTCATGGGCCTGGTGGCCGCCTGAATATCCTTTTTGGAAAAATGTCTACTCGCTCCTCTGCCCATTTTTTAAATCGGATTATCGATGTTTTTGCTGTGGAGTTACCCAAGTTCCTTACATATTCTGGATATTAACCCCTTCTCAGATGTGTGGTTTGCAGATATTTTCTCCCATTCCATAGGTTGCCTTTTCATTTTGTTGATGGTTTCTTTCGCTGTGCAGAAGCCTTTTAGTCTGATGTAGTCCCATTTACTGATTTTTGCTTCTGTTGCTTGTGCTTTGCTGTTATAGCCATAAAATCATGGCCAAGTTCCATGTCCAAGAGCTTTTTCCCAATGTTTTCTTCTAGGAGTTTTATGGTTTCAGGTCTTAAGTTCAAATCTTGAATCCATTCTGAGTTAATTTTTATGAATGGTATAAAACAGGGGTCCAGTTTCATTCTCGTGCATATGAATATCCGGTTTTCCCAACATCATTTATTAAAGAGGTCAGCTTTTCTCCATTGAGTATTCTTGGCTCCGTTGTCAAATACTAGTTGCCCATGTAGGCAGGGGTTTATTTCTAGGATCTCGATTCTGTTCCATTGGCTTTTGTGTCTGTTTTTATACCAGGACCATTCTGTTTTGATGACTATGACTTTATAATATAGTTTGAAATCAGGACGTGTGATGCTTCCAACTTTGTTCTTCTTTCTCAGGATTGCTTTGGCTATTTGGCATTTTTTGTAGATCCTCTTGGACTTTTTTAAAGATTTTATTTATTTATTTGAGAGAGAGAGAGAGCGTGAGTGGGGGGAGCAATGGAAGAGGGAGAGAGAGCATCCCAAGCAGACTCCACACTGAGCGCAGAGCCCAATGTGGGGGCTCGATCCCTGAGATCATGACCTGAGCCGAAATCAGGAGTCAGACATTTAACTGACTGAGCCACCCAGGCGTCCCCCCCCCTTTCTTGGACTTTCTAATACCCCTTGATATTTGACATGTTCAGACCAAAAAATTAAAAAACATTTTTGAAGCATGTTAAAAAAAAGTTTATTACTGTGGGACAGTATTAAACACAAGCAAGTTCAAGAAGGATCTGTGGGGAGGACTCCTCTTGCAGCCGGGTGAGGGAAGGGAGCTGACCTTTGTTGAGCGCCTACTGTGTGCTAGCTGTCTGCAGACATTATCTGCTGAAGCTTCTAGCAGCCCTACAAGACGGCCAGTGCTATCGCTGTCCAGATGACGAGCAGACTCAGAAAGGGTGTGTGACTCTCTCTGGTCGCTCAGCCCGTGAGCAGCCAAGCCAGGAACAGAAAGCCGGTCTAAGCTTGAGAACCTTCTAGAAGGAGCTCTGGCCTCCCACGGAACCTACTTTGGGACTCTCAGGGGCAGAATTCTAGGCCAGATTGAGCGCTAGTCTGGGAGCCTGTTCTAAGGATCTTTTCACACAAAGCAAACGTACTCTGTAGTGTGTCAGTGAGATTGTGATTAGTCATTTAACAAAAGGATTCTTGTCATCGCAAATTCTCGTAATGCATTCAGAAAATGGTCTGGTTTACATCTGCTACTTCAGGAGTGCTCCATGGCATATATAAAGGCTCATCTCCGCTGAATTCTTTACTTTTTGTGTTGTGTTCTCCCCAGATCTTGCTTTCAGGAGCTTTCAAATTCATTTGGAAATCCTCGTGTGTGTCCTATGCAGGCCTCATTCTCTGTCTGCTCATTACTAAACTATGCTTTCAACTGGTGTAACATTCTTTTTTAGAGAGGGAGGAGGGGAAGGGGCAGAGGGAGAGGGAGAGAGAGAATCTTAAGCAGGCTCCACGCCCAGCACAGAGCCCGACACAGGGCTCGATCCCACAACACTGAGATCATGACCTGAGCGGAAATCAAGAGATGCCCAACCGACTGAGCCACCCAGGCACCCCCAGTGTAACGTTTTACCATTGACATTGGCGTTGCCTGGGACATTATGTTCTGTACCACCAAACGTGCCTTGCGGATGTGACCGAGTTAGTTCTCTTCTGTCCGACTGGGGAGCTGATGGTCCTCAGCAGTCGTGCACTTAGTGCGGGTGCTCGTCTCACTACAAACTGTCCCCTCGTTCCTCAGCAGCGCCACCTCTGTTTCTGCTCTTGGCTAACTTGTCCCCTTTCCTCTTGGGATTTCCCTTGTGAGAAAGTCCAGGTAACGTTCTCCATGAGAACCGGTTTCCATTGTGTGTTTCTGTCTCCCCGGCTGGCAGGGTGGAAAGGCTGCTCTTCTCCAGTTGGGGAACTCAAATCCTAGGCTGGGCTCCACGCACCCCAGCTGAGCCACTGCACCCCTGGGCCGCAGGCTGCTCGCCTGCAGAGCGAGGGCACTGAGCTCGATGACTTCAGGACATTCTGCAGTTTGGAAATCCTTCCCTTTCGTTGGGGCATATCATTGCCTCTTGTCAAGGCTGCCCTTTTGCCAGCTCCCAAGGATCGTCTGAAGACGGCTTCTTGTGCGTGCGTAGCTTGAGCCTCTGTGCTCAAAGTAGCGGGTTCTTTCTTCTGCCAACCTACTTCGTAAAAAAAAAAAAAAACAAAAAAAAACGTGCACACGGAGAGTGACAGAACACTAGCTGAGCTGAGAGGCTACCATTTTCCTTCCCCTAGAGCTTGGCCATGCTCACCCTGGGGGGCCGGTTCTTCCCACCCCGTAGAGAACATCTAGGGCCAGTTCCAGAACTTGGCTAATCTCTCAGAGAACAGGAAGTCCTTTGGGCACCTTTAGTCACAAAATACTCATCTCAGTTATGAAGATGCACCGTGCTGGGTGCCTGAAAACTCCTCACCACTTCCAGTCAGTGCCCCCTCCCACACCTGCTGTGGGAAGCGGGGCCAGGCCGGCGGTCCTTGGTCCTGCACCTGCCCCTCCCCACCCAGCCCGCCCCCTGCGGGAGAGGGAGCTCAGTGGGGAGCTCAGGCAGCTGGGCTGGGACCCGCCGCAGCCCCTCTGGACTTGCCGGGTGTCTCAGGCTGGCGCCCTGGGAGCGCTTCCGTGATGCCCCCTCCCTGGCCCATTGGCAGAACCTCCCCCTGCAGTTCATAGGTCACTCCTCCTCACCTGTCCTGCAGCCTTGGTTCCTGGCCCTCGGTTCTGGCTGGGGCCCATCCCCCCTCCTGGAGCCCGTCCCTGCAGAGTCCCTTTAGGGCAGCTCCAGGCTGGCTCTCCTGGCTCAGCCGTCAACACCGCCAGCCCCGGGCCAACCTCGATGTTCCCCAGGCCTGGCTCCAGCACTGGCCTGAGCCCCTGAGCCTCGGGCTTTCTCTTGGAGCCTCCCACTGAGCTCGAGGTGAGGGAGAGCCTCCCCAGACAGGGGTCTGTGCCACGGCTCTGCCCGACTCGAGGTCAGGGTGGGCCCATCCCATCTGGCCCTCCCTCCGGAGTGGGGCGGGGGCAGTCCTTGCCATCTGTTATTTTGCATTGGCCTTTGAGGGCCCCAGTGAAAACTAAGCGAGAAGAGTCTCACTGTAACATCCCGTCACACGTGGGGCGAGCGTGGCTGAAAGCCCAGGCTCTGTAGAAACCCAGGTGCAGACCCAGCCCCACCACTGACGGGCGTGAGGCTTTTGGCCAGTTGCTTAACCTGTGCGTGTCTCAGTTTCCTCCTCGTACCGAGGGCGCGGTAGTAGCCGGCCGCGCTGGCGTGCGGGCCAGAGGAGGCCAAGCGTGTGTGGCCCCTGACGTGAGGGGAGCGTGAGTCCTGATGAGGTGGTAACACGGGCGTCTTCACCTTGCCTCTGCAGAAGGAGATGGAAAACTACGAAGCCCCCTTCCACTGCCTGGCCAAGCAGTTTCACCACCTGTACCGGGAGAAGGTGGAGGTTTTCCAGGCGCTGCTGTGAGGGCCGGGGGCGGGCAGTGCCCCACGACGGCACAGCGCCACTGGGGAGCTGGCGGGGCCTCGGGCTCCTCGGGGAGGAGAGAAGCTGGAACTGCCTCGACGACTTCCAATGCATCCTGACAGCTTTAAATAAAATGAGAAGATGTAGGAGCCGCCACTCCTTCCGTTCTTGGCCGGGGCGGCCCTGGTTCCGTCTTGCCCCTTGGCTGCCAGTTCCAGGGCGGCGCTCAGAACCTTGGTGGCCTGGCACCTGCGGGGGCCGCCACCTGTCAGAGTGGGCGGTCCTGCCGGCCCCGAAGGGCCTGCCCCGACAGCACGGCCCATGGTGGGATGCTCGGCTCGGAACTGGCCCCACAGCTGAGGGGCCCACAGCTCTGCCTCCTCCTGACGGATTCGGGTTTGCTGCCTGTTCTGCCGTCCCCTGCGGTGGCCACGGTCACTGACCAAACGGTGCCCTCTGCCGGCCGCCTCGGGGCCTCCTCCGGAGTACGGCGCCCAGCCCCTCCCAGCTGCCGGGAACCCTGAGTGCCCAGGGAGCCGAGAACCAGGCCACTTTCCTTTAATGACCCGCCTCTCGGAGCCGGGCGACAGCCGTAATTCTTAGCGCTAAGCTTGACTCTTTTCCATCCCGTGCCTGCCGCCAGATTAATCTTCCTAAAACCTCACTTTCATCGTTTCGCTCCCCTGATGAAAGACCACAGAGGTTCCTCAGTGCCTTTTACATCAGGGCTGTGCGCCACGGTCTGGCACGGAAGGCCCGCCAGTCACCGTTGCTGGGGGCCTCGGCTTCTTTCGGCCCCGGTGCCCCCGAGGGCTTCCCCCTCGCCCACTGTCAGGCATCCCCCCCTCCCGCTTCGTGGGGGCGGGGGGCTTCATGCAGCGCGTCAGCTTCTGGGGTGGACAGACCTGGGTCTGTCCCGATGCCAGTGATGATGATGACAATTACTCTGGGTGGTTTATGACCTGCCGTGTCTCCACCTGAACTAAGCACATGACCTGTATGGGCTGACTCAAGCCTTACAACGTAGTCTTACCATCCGCTTCTACAAACGAGGGACCAGAGTCCGAGAATCCAGTAACTGAGCTAAGGGGGGCAGAGCAGGATCACGGACACCAGAGCCCTGTGCACAGCCGCTGCCCCTTCGCGCCCCCCACCCCCGAGCTCGGCCTGGCCTGGAGCAGGTGGAGGTCTTTTCCATCTGCGAAGGGTGATGGCTAGGCTGCCCCTTGAGGCCACCATGAGAAGTCAGCTAACGGGTGAAAGGCATCGGTGGGGGCACATGGCATCACCCCGTCAGGCCCTGTCCAGCCCCTTCCTCTTCTGGTCCTTTCTCTACGTGAGCTCACAGTAGCCAGCAGGCTTCCTGCTGAGTCACCCTTTCGGACGGCGGTTCCCGAGGACCTACAGTGTGTCAGGCTTCTCTCTAGGCGCCAGCAGTGCTGATCTCGTGTCACGTGGCCCACAAGGGAAACCTACAAAAAACAACCAAGGAGCCACGGAGGGGGCATTTCCAGCTGCCCCAGAATTGGTTACTGGGACCCACTGCTGTGGACAAAGAGATGCTAAGAGCTCCCAAAAGGCTGGGGCCAGACACCTTCCCTGGGGCAGAATTGGCCCTGCTGCCAGGAACCAGCCCCGGGGCCCCTGTGCTCCTCGCCACTGCCCCCTCCCTGTTTGTGTAAGAAAGCTGAGCGGTCGAGAGGAGGGAGTGCGGGGAGATGGGCTGTTGGTGAGTGGGTGCCCCCCCCCAGCTCCTGCCCCAGCCCCAGAGAATGCTCCTGAGGCCGAGGGCACTGCCAACAAGAGGCTGGCGCCTCCCTCCCCCGCTGGGTGCCCGCTGAGTGCAGGAGCCTCGTGCCGGCTGCAGGCGCGGGGTGCTGAGGGTGCCCTCGGGGGAGCTCGGCACGCATGCCCCGGAGTTGTGCCTGCTCCAGGGGGACCTGGTGGGGAGAAGCCTGTGTCACCGGCAGGAAGAGCAGGTGCCCCCAACTCAGTTGTGCAAGACCCCCAGAGGGCTCATATAAGGATCCACATAGAGCAGAGTCAGTGGGCCCCCCAGACGGATCGTGGGCAAAGGGAGCTGCTTCCCACCTGGAAAAGGTTGGGGCCTATTCTGCTGGCAGGGCTGAAGTGGGGGGGTATGCCTGCCACCTCCTGAGGAGGTGCCAGCCACGGAGGAGTCTCTGCCCCAAAACGACCAGACACCCATCTCCACAGAGACAGCGGCGGATAGAAGCAGACCCAGAGAGGCGTGCGAGGGAAACGGAAGTAGCCCACCCCTGACCCCTCTGCTCCGAGGCACCCCAGAGAGAGGAGAAGACAAAGCCCTTGCTCCCCATTCCTGCCCCTTCTGTAGAGGAACTCTGAGCCAGGATGGGGTTTTGAACTGGCCTGGTCTGAGTTCTAATGAGCGAGAGCACCTGCACCGTGTGGGATCTCACTGTCATGAAGACCCAGGGGGAAGTGGGGGTCAACGGAGCGGGACAGAATAAAGCAATTAGGGAAAGTAAGGTGGTCGAGATTCTCCAATAAACGTACTATGATCAAATAAATGATTGAGATCATTTCAGACCCTGCTAAGAGCTATGCAGACAATAAAGTGGAGCTGTGATGGGTGCTGGGGTAACTGGGTTGGGTGGGCAGGAAGGACTCTAAGGAAAAGTGACATTTAAGCTAGGGCCCCACAGCCATGTGACCCCCTGAGGGATGAGCCATCAGGCAGCAAGGACAGCAAATGCAAAGGCCCTGAGGTGTGAACGAGCTCAGAGTGTCCAGGAGGTGGAGTCTGGTGTGTGCTGGGAAGAGCAGAAGGAAGTGAAGCAGACAGAGACCATTTCTGGAAGGAATTTGGATTACTGCAAAGACAACAGGGAGCCAATGGAAAAGAGTGTACCTTTTATGGACTCAGTGCCCCACACTATTTGGGGAATCTAGTAAGTGGTTATTAACGTCTTCACTTGCCTGGAGACCGCATTCTCAGTGAGCAGACATTTATGAAACGAACGCCAAGTCTGCAGATGTATTCATCCGACATTTGCTGAACACCTACTACGTGTCGGTCCCTGTTCTAGGAATGCGGATTTGTCACTGAGTAAAACAAAAATCCCTCCCCTCCGTCTAGCAGAGTGAGAGAGAGAGGTCCAGTTAAGCGGGGAAAGTAACCATCCGACATATGGTGATAGAGCAGGAGAGAGCAGAGGGGGTGCCGGGGAAGGGGGAGTGGCAATATGAATTAGGGGGTCAGGAGAAACCTTCCCGAGGTGACATTTCAGCAAGGTTTGAGAGAGAGCAGAGTGATTGGCACCCTCTAGTTCGTTCACTGGCCCCTCAGAGACGAAATGTGACAGTGGTGGCCCATCTCCCACTTTCTGTCCCTGGCACACAGCACTGGGACTCAAGATGAGCACAGCCCATGTGTATGGACTCGGGGCAGCAGGGCGGGGGGAGGGGGTGGGGAGGGAATGCCACGCTGAATGGGATCCTGTCTTAGAATCACCTACAATCCAGAGAGGAGAAAGCTGAGCAACACTTGACTTCTAAACCCCAGTGAAACCCAAAAAGCACCCCAGCCAGGGTCTCCCACCTGCATAGGAGCCAGGTGCTCCCCCATCTCCTTTAGAATTGTAGGGGAAGGTTCTCACTGCCCTCCATGGCTGCCTTCCTTCTCTGAGGAGTGGCTTGAGGCCGGGGCCTGGCCTCAGCGTTTGCTCCCTGGTTGTATGAAGCTGACTGTCCCCACTGCTTGCTGACATGGCTGGGATTCACCCACCGAGAGGGCAGGGATGCACAGGCTAGTGGGAGGGCGGGGACTCACGGGCGGGTAGAGTTTTGGAGCTAGTGTCCAGAAACATAAACGTGATGTGACCATGACCCTCAGGTAGTTTCCCTGCTGAGTCCTTTGCAGGGGTCCCACCACGGAAGGGTTCCTCGTTTCTATGTGGGTGGTGTGGGAGGCAGCCCCCAGGCAGGTGGTCCCCGGATGCATTGGATCGCCATGACGCTTCTGCCCTAAGAGGCAGCCCCGCAGTTTTCCAGGCTGAGACAGGTGCTTTGGTTAGACCATCTTCTGCAAGGGCTCAGGGGCAAGAGGTAACCTCCTGCAGTCAGTGTCTATATAAAAATGCATTCATTTGGGTGCTTAAATGTTGTGTTTTTAAAAGAGAATATTGAAAAATGTCTTGTCTCAAACTGGGGTGGCAGTAAACGCAGATTCAAGGGAGCCCAGGATGGAAACAGTACTCTTCTAACCTAAATCTGTGGGACAGGTTTTGCCCATCCTGGAGACGTAGAGAGAAGCCTTCGGTTTTGCCCTTGCCCGCCCCGTTCCCATCCGTGTCTGCGCAGGGCCGGCTGTATCCTGGAGATAACTGAGGGTGTGCCCTCGAGGAGCTCAGGTCTGCTGGGCAGGGAGGGTTTCCAGGGACCTTACAGGGAAATACCTGATGCTAGCTGGGGAAGAGCATTCCAGACAAAGGGAAGAGCATAAGCAAAGGCCCTGAGGCGCATGGCTGGGGCCCCTCTTAGAAACTGTGCATGCAGGGTAAGGCAAGGAGTGAGGGGCGCCCAGCAGGTGACAGCTGGGGAGAAGGACAAACAAGAACATGGAGCTTGGAGATCAGGTAAGAGACATCACAGTACTCTGGCTGAGAACTGATGGGGTGAGGTGGAGACAGGGCTTTGTCCATTTTCAACGTTAGCAAAAACTTGGGAAACGTATTTTCAGCCCAACTTAGAGTGTTGTCTAAACCCCCTCCTTTCTTCAGAGCACCAATTGATTTTTTTTCTAATGGGTTATCCTTTATTTACTTTAGAGACAGAGAAAACAGAGAGAGAGTGACTTCTTTGAGTTGCAAATTGTTAGTGACAGAGCCCGGATTAAGAACTCGGGCTCGCCAGCCCTCTGTGGATTTTATGATATTTATGTATACAATGCCCATTCACTCTTCCACTCTGCCAGTAAACCGAGCTGATAAATATGAAGAGGATAACAGCAGAGCGTTTGTTTCCATCCTAAAAAGGCAAGAAGCCTGGGAAGCCTCATTGGGAGAAAATATCAAAGGGGCAGTGTTCAAGTTTCACCTGTGACGGGAGCGGGGCGCACACGTTCTTGGCAAAGCCATTATGTAACTGGTTCTCGGGGCAGAGCGTGGGGGCGGGAGACCAGGGGGACCAGACGGGGTTGGTGCCTGGAGGGCAGGGCCCATGCCTGATACTCCTTGCAGGTTCTCTGGAAGAAGCGGATGTATAGTGTGACAAGAGCATTGATGTCACATTGGAAGAGTGGAACTAGAGCTGAGGCTGTGTGTCTGTAGGTAAAGCGCTCACCCTCTCTGATGGCCAGCTTTCCCACTTAGCAAATGGGCATAACAGCGTCAACCTCACCAATGACCGCGTTCTGAATTAAGATATATCAAACCTCCTTTTGCAAGACATGGCATATAGTAACGCTCAATGCATAGTAGGAGATTTCCAAATTTTCTTTAATTAACTCTGGCTTTTTTAGAAGCGTAAAAGGCATGTATGCTTATTGCAAAAACAAAAGAAACAACCGAAAAATATAAAGAAGAAAGTGGAAACTATTCATATTCTGCCACCCGGAAATGGCCGCCACGAACATTCTGGTGTGTGTACTTCCATCCTTTTTCTTTTGCATGTAAAACTCCGTGTATATTTTTTAAACCAGAAAATCTGGTAATGCCATATTTGCTATTTGGGATTTTTCTCTTCTCACTTAGCAGTATCTTGTGGACATCAAAAAAATACAGTTTTACACAATCATTTTACTTCTTTTTAAATCATGAACATTTTAAAACATGCACAAATTTAGGACAGATACACCAAAATGGATACTCAAATAACCTGTCAGCCGGATTCAGAACTTGCAAGATTTTGCCAGCATTGTTTCTTCCCGTTACTGTTGTTCTAACAGTTTAAACCCAATATCAGCCCTCCTGTCATGTGTCTCTAAACCAATCACGAGGCCATTATCACACCTGATAAAATTAACAGCCATTCCTCAGGAGCAGCTAATATCCAGTCAAGATTCAAATTTCTCCAATTAGCTCCAAAGTGTTCCTTTCTAGTTGGTTTATCACATGGTCATTTTTAATGACCCCCTGTTGATGGGCTCCAGGTTTCCAAGTTGTCACTCATGAAAAGCATTGAGGGCAACATATTTGTGGACCCCTGTCCAATTATTATATTCTAGGACAAATTCCTAGAAGGGGACTTTCCAGGTCAAAGCCTATGCACTTTTTTAAGGCTTTTAATAGCATTTGACAAATTGTCCTCCAGAGCAATTGTACCAATTTGCACTCCCACCAGCAGGGACTGTCCTCCTGGACAGCCTTGGGTTGTTAATGAAAGGAAATTAAAGGGAGAGAAAGCAGGTGAAAATTAGAAGAGGAGCTGGAGGGAGAGGGTGCAGAGAGAGGGGTGATGCAAGGTCTTGGTGCCCCCCAGGTGCCAGCAGGGCACCCCACCCCCCGTCTCTCCCCGCACCCCTTCCCCCCCCCCCCGGCCTCCGCTCCAGTGCCAGCCTGCTCAAGCCTGAGAGGAGCTCAGAGACCCAAGGGTCCCAGCCCACCGGTGACTACACCAGATTAAGTCCTAAAGCAACAATTCAATCGAGACTGAGAACAAAGCTGGAGCAGAGACTCTTCGATCCATTCTAATTAGAAGCTGCCTTTCCAGAGAAATCAGGAGCAGGCTGCCATGGCTGAAGGCCGGGGGGTGGGGGTGGGGGGGCAGGCGGGCAGGGAAGCTGCAGCCCAGCTGTGCTCAAAGGTTATCTGTTTTCCTAAAATCCCGACAGCTTCATCCACTGTGCTCACAGTCCAGGGGCCCCTGTTCTGAAGGTTGTAGGCTGGACTTGGGCAAGACTTTCCACCACCGAAGACCAGGGGACATTCTGTTCTGGCACTTGCTCAGGGCAGGAATTTCAGGTTTGAGAAGAGTAAATAAAATTAAGATACCTTTGAGGCCTGGCTCTACACAAAAAATGGAGGACAGGCTGGCTCTGGCTCTTACGGGCCGGGTAAAGTCAGAGCGTCCCTCTGGAGGGGGACATCATGATGCTTTGCTTGCCTTCGACTCACCCCCTCCGCTGTTGCGTCCATCTGTCGAGTACAAGCCCTCAGAGAAGATCTAGTCCAAGGATCGAAGTCATCAATCTTCAGTTGACAGAGCCATTCCAACTGTAATCATTGACGACAGGACCATAGAACTCGGGTGAGTTCATGGGTTTAGAATGAGTCCAGAACTTTCTTAACTGCTGTATCCTTTGTAAGATGGTATTGAAATTAGGAGCACACAGGATCCAGGTCATGGTGGCTTCTTGCTGGTATAAAAGGAAGTTCTCAAGCAAAGATCAAGAAACAGTTTCACGAACAATGTCTGGGGCAGTTCATACGTCCTATCTCAATTTTATTTTGTATGGCAACCCTTTGAAGTGGACATTCTGTACCCGATTTCACACAAAAGGAAACTGAGTTCCAGCAGGTGATGTGATTCACCTGACTGGTAGGGGTCAGGACTCGAACCTGGGGACCCTCCGACCCAGGCCTCTTTCCATGACCTCAGATGGTCTTCTTGGCATCTGTGAGCCTTTTCTGCCCCCAACCCTTGGCCTCCTCATGGATCCAACAGTGGCTCCCTTTCCCAGAGGGGGTTGGGGCTCTAGGGCCAAGTGGGGGGGGCCCAGCAGGAGGATGTAGCCCCTGAGAGCCCCGCTCTGTGCCAGATCTCCCCAAGTCCCCTTCAAGCTCATTCCTCTCATTCAACCTTCAAAACAAGCCAGGAGGCCAAGCCAACGTTCTTCCTCAATGGCTGAAGACACACTGGGCCTGTGACCTTCGTTCCCCAATACAGCTTTCCAGGAACGCCCACTGCCACCTTCGGGGATCTGTGAATCTCAGGAAACATCTTGAGGAAGGTCAGGTCCTTGGCAACAGCCTTCTTTCAGCACCTTCCTGTTCCCCAGGCGGGAGGTGGCCACAGCTCAGAGAAGCGGAGAGCGGAGCCGTGGGCCCCTCACAGCGTTCTCGGCTCTGGAGGCGAACCGCCCTGGCTTCCCATCTCTGCTCAGCCGCTTCCTCACTGAATGATCTTGGCCAAGTCACTTCACTGCCCTGGGCCTCAGTATCACCTCCCCCAGTGGCCGCTAAGGATTCCTAACGCAGCAGTACGTACAGAGCTCTCAGCCACACTGGAAGAGCCCCTGTTCGTGTCCTGCTACGACTGTGGTTAATCTTGCTGTCCCGTCCCGTATCATCCCAAGGGGGCTGAGTCCGCTGCCCCCCACCTTTCATCCGAAGGGGCTCTGGGGCTAAAAGGCCTGGGTGCCCCACGACGCCCCTCTGGGAAGTGGCCCACCATGGCCCACAGCAGGCTAGAGAGACCTGACTAGGGGCTAGGAGACCTGGGTTCAAGTCCACCTTGTCCCTCAGCGGGAGGGCCCAAGCCTGGGTGGCTTCCGTAATGACAAGCTTGCACTAATAATCCCGAGCAGTCCTGTGCCTCTAACTTCTCTGTTTCTCCACGCACAGCAAGTAGGCAAGAGGGCTTACGAAACAGCTGTAGGCACAGGGACAGTGTGTGTCTCAATTGACCTTGGCCTTTTTAACACCAACTATGTGCCAGGCCCTGTTTTATGTGCGGGATCTTCTGGGCTGAACAGGATCGCTGAGGCCCCTCTCCATGCAATCTCGTGAGGGAGAGATAATAAGCAAGTTTACAAACACACATATAACCAAGCTGTAAAAGCTGCTTGAAGGGGAAGACCAGAGCCCTCTGAACTAGGTTTCAAAGGAGGCCTATTTTAGATTGGGGAGGAGGTTGTCCAGCAAAAGCCCCTACGTTGAGATGTGAACAAGTAAGAGTTGGGCAGTGATACAGGGAAATTGTCTATCAGCCAGCAGTAACAGCACATTCAAAGGTCCTGAGGCAGAGAGGAATAACACCCCAATTCCATAGCAGATCTCAGCAGAGCCTCCTCCTTTGCCCTCACTCTCCCGGGGTTTCCCCATGCCCTTCTCTGCCAGGTACTGGCACTCCCCGCTCTGAGAGGGTAGCAGACACCGGACACTGGTGAACAGATGCTCAGATATGAGCCTTGAGCTAAGGTGGGGCTCCAGCTCTCCCCCTCCTAGCATGGGCGGCCCCAGGGAACCCACGCAGGACTGACCCACCACCGGACCCATCAATGAGTTCCAAAAGCAGAGCAAAGGCCCGAGGGAGGCTGCCACTGACCCTTAGAGGGAATGAGAGCCCCAGGGAGCAGGAAGGACAGTATAGCTGGGAATGTTCGAGGACAGGCTTGCGGGGAAGCAGCTGACCTGGAGGATGTGCAAACGAAGACCACATAATCAACACTGGACTTTGGGGGCTGGAACCCAAGGGCCCCCCAGAAAGGGCAGAGGCAAGGTGATGAAGCAGTGGTGAGAGGCAGGCGATAGTCCAGGGTAACACTTAGATGAGGACTAGCCTCTCAGCAAACACGAGTTCCCTTGACCTCATCCTTTGGGGACCCCCGTGGAGACCACCACCACAAGCCACCCGGTGAGGGGCTCACTGTGCCGTCAGGGGCTCCCTGAGGCATCTGCCGGGTGGCCTGTACCCCTTGCCACTCTCCTGCCACCCTCCCAACCCTCCAGTCCTGCAACTGCTGCCCCAAAGCCCCCCGGGATCCACATCCCACACACCCAGCACCACTGGACGCCTGGGCCAGGTCCCACCACCCCTCACCACGCCGCGCAGTGTCACCAGCCGGCCGAGCTCAGTGGTCTCTCCAGGACGGTGACAAGGGCAGAGGAGCGCAGCAGAGACAGAGGGGAAGATGCGCTGCCAGACCCTCCTGACCCCGCTCAGTCCGCACTCGCTTCCAAGACCATCTGCTCAGGCGGTGGCGGGCCGCTCAGGGCCCCAGGGCAGAAAGAGCCAGCACCCGGCCGGCCGCGTGCTGGCCTCTGGGCCCCCCCCCCCCCCCCGGGCAGGAGGCCCGGCTGGCCTTCCCGCCGCAGCTGCCGGCCCCAGCTGGGCTGTAGGGGGAGCCGGGCACAGACCCCCCCTGATGCAGGTCCTGGGCTTGGGGGGAGTTAGGGGGACTCTGTGACCTAAGGGGGCAGGAAAGGGGTGTGGGGAGGGGAGCAGCTGGGACACCAAGTGTGTGTCCCCCTGGAGAGATGAACTCTGGGCGGGATGCAGGGAACCAAGCCCCTCGGACACCCAGATACTCCCTGGCTCTCACGGGGCCCCACAGAGCTCTGGAGACCAATGAGTGAGCTCAGTGTTCCTGCCCTGGGGGGGTCCCCAGGGCACCCGCAGTGACTGCCAACCGCCCCCTTGCATGTGCCCTAGCGCCTCTGACCCAGGTTTGCCTCGGTCACCACGGTGACTCTGTCCCAGCATCAATCAGAATGCGTCACTGGTCTGCATAAAGCACTTCAACGGCCTCCTGTGCCTCTAAGTTAATGACCCAGATCCTTGTCCTGGCCTGCACACACACCTCCCCAGCCTCGGTTCCATCGCACGCACACGCACGTGCATGCACTCGCACACACCCGCACGCACACACACATGCACACACGCACACACAGTGCTTTAGTTTCAAAGACCTTCCGTCAGTTCTGTGTTTACGTAAATCTTCTGTGCCTCAGCTTCCTCGTCTGTGAAATGGGACACTTTACAGTGTCTTAGTTTGGGTTACTCCAAAAACAGAGCCCGAGACAAGTGTTCAGGAGCAAGTAGTTATTTGAGAGTGATCCCGGGAGCGCAGGGAGGGAGGGAGAAAAGCCACTGACGTGTGCCCCGATGGGGGCTACTCCTGTGGCCAACAGAGCCTCCATGTCGGGGTGGGGGGAGCGCTCAGAGAGGCCATGGCAGGACTGCCACTGAATTCCCCACCCAGGGGCAAGGAAGCGGGGCTTTTTCCCCCTTCCCCGCTTCTCAGGTGTCATTGCCGCGGGCTCACCTGGGAAGTAGACCCGTTGCAGGTGGCAGAGCCGCAAGGGAAACTGGGAGAAGTAGGAGGACTGTCCTCAGGGGACCTCTGCGGTGGACTGAAGGAGTAGGGGCTGGATGTTAACAGCTTGTGCCCTAGTGAGTACCTCTCTCATAGCATCCTGCAGATTAATGACATAATACACGGAAAGAACTTAATCCGGGGCCTGTGACATAGTAAGCCCTCGGTGGGTCCGAGCTGTCATGACGTGAAGGATGTCGTTGTCGTCGGGAGGTCATGCTCTCTCTGACCTCAGGGCCCTCCCTTCCCCCTGCCTGGCACACGCCGCTGCCCACCCTCCCTCCACCTGGTTCATGTCTGCGTGTGGTTCGAGCTGCAGCCCAAACGTCACCTCCCCGGGGGGGGGCCCTCCCTGCATCATGGATTAGATCATCTCGCCTTGGATGTGCTCAGCGCACCTGCTCGGCTCCTTCCTTTCAGAGCACGCGATCCCTGTTGTCCCTTTACATTTATTGGCACGATGGTGTGATTCTCTGCTCCTGGCCGGTCCCTCCCGCTGGACTGGAAGCTCCCTGAGGACACGGCTGGATCTGTTCTGTTCACAGAGTCATGCCCGGGGCCTGGCACAGTGTAACCACACACGAGCTGCCTGGAGAGAAACTGGTGGAACAGAGACGGGGGGCACACAGGCACAGAGTGAGTATAACACAGCGGTGTCTGCGCCAGACCGGAGGTCTTGACGAAGCACTCCGGGCGCACACGTGCGGACCAATCCATTCCTTTCTTCAGGAACTATTTCCAGAATACGTGTTCTGTGCTGAGCCTGGGGCAGACAGTGATAAACAAGACAGACACAGTCTCAGCCTTCACGGACACAGGGCTTCCCACCCTGTGGGGGCCTGCGTCCGGGGAGCAAAGCCAAGGAGGAAAGGTGAGGAGCAGGGCCGTGTGCTCACCATCCCCCAGCTCCCGGCAGCACGGTGGGGTCACGTGGAACGTGGGAGCAGGCGATGCCCAGTATTTCGTGGCCCGGCCCATCCAAACGTCCCCACTCTCTCTTCCAAGGCCTCCAGATCCTGTGGTCTGTCGCGGCTTCTCAGCCCAGCTGTCGTGGTAACATTAACAGAGCCTCAGAGGACATGTGCCTAAATGGGCGTGGTTATGTCCCAATAAAACTTTATTTACAGAAACAGATCACAGTTTGCCAATCTCTGCCCTAGAGGATGGTGGAGCCCCTGCAGGAGGAACCTGAGCCCCCATATAACTATGGAGCAGAGCCCACCCCCCTCAACCCGGCCAACTTTCACTCAGCTGAGCTCTGAGTGAGAAATAAACTGTTTGTCAAGCCACTGTGGCACTGGTGTGTTTTTATAACAGTTCACGTGTCCTAACCATGACGGAAGGCTTCCTGGAGGAGGTGACGCTCCTCTTGGGCCCTGGTGGGTAAGGAAGTCACTGTCCGGGGGGGCAAGATGACGAGGGGCGTTCTTGGGGAGGGCGGGACCTCTGTGAGCCAGCCCACGGAGGAGGGGAATGTCGGGTGGCAGATGTGGGAAGGCTGGTGCTGCAAACAGGACAGAAAAGGTGGTGCTGAGTGACGGGGAGGTAGGAACCGACATATGACAGATAAGGCACAGCAGAGAGGGATCGAAAGGTGCGGCCCTCTTGGATGCCTCGCTGTGCCCCCCACCATGTGCATTTCCCTCTCCATCGCCATGGTCTTGTCCGTATAGTAGGCCTGCCGGGACGCCCTCCCTCCTCCCTCCTGCGTCAGCTCTCCCCTCCTTCCTTCAGGACTTTCCGGAATCTCCGTTCACTCCACTGTAATGAGAGGCATTAGTGTCTCTCAGCAAGAGGGCAGGCTTTGAGAACACAGAGTCCTGGGTGCAGTCTTGCCTCTGTCAGTAAGAGATGCTGAAGAACAGGCCTTTAAGCGTAACAGAGCCAGGAGTTGCTGGGCTTGAAGACTTTTCTCGAAATCTATCCACAAGAGGAAATGAGGTCCAGGCAAAGATGAAAGCCGGGCCACTATCAGGGAAACGGCTTAAAGGTGAATCCAAGGTGTGACTGTGAAGACTTTCATTAAGACCTCAGAGGGAGTGAAAATGTCTCATGGATGCTCTCGAGGGACCGAGGCCTTCGGAGGGCAGGGGACCTCCCCGGACTGCTGTCTGGGGCCGGGGCGGGCAGGTGGAGCCCGAGAAGCCCCCGGGGGAGCCGGCTTTGCAGGCTGCACCTGCCGGCTCTGGGGCTGAGGTCTGTGCAGCCGGCAGAGGCTGGTCCGCTCAGTGCCCCAGGCCCCAGGTGCCCCCACCGGCCTGAACTGGCTTTCTGTCTTGCCAACCAGCCCTCGCCTCTGACTCTGCAGCCTCTAGGCTGGTCCTGGACTCTCTCACTCCCTCAGTCTCTATTCCCCACAAAAGCCCGGTCCCCTGTCCTGGGTGCTCAGCTTTGGCCGCTTGCATGTCTTCTGCCCCCTTCGTCCCGCTCTTCCCCTTCCGCGGGTTTTCTTCCGGGCCCCTTCTCTGCTCTGCTTCCACCCACTCAGCACCCTTTCTGAGGCTCCATTGGTGCTGTTTACCCCGGCGTCCCTGCGACTTCTTCTCACCCATTTTGCTGACTCCCCTTCCCTTTGTCCATCCTCCCTGTCCTCCGTGCCTCATCTGCCCCACCCCACGAGCCGGTGAGTACCTGCCTCCCCTCTCTCCTCCTAAGGCCCCCCTGTATCTGTTCCTCCTCCTCTATTGCGAACCAGGTTGTGAATGCCTCCCCCTCAGAGCAGGACATGCTGTAAAGCCACGGTTCCCAGAGGGCCAGGTTGTGATCATTTTATTTTTACAACGTCCTTGGATGGATGGCGGTGTTTGTGCAGGATGGGGTTGTGCGCCGGGTGGGAGGGGACTCAGGCGGCAAATAGCACTGGAGAGGAATATAGGTCAGTTGCTGAGCAGTGTCCCAGTGGTCCCGGGGAGAGGAGACCTGGTCACCTGGGGCTGGCTCTGCAGAGGGAAGCTGTGAGGAGGGGACGTGGGACGGTGGCAGGAGAGGCTCTTCTGTGACCAGCGGGCTGGGGTACGAGAGGCTCCTCCTGCTTCTCCTCGGGGCCTGGGACTGCTCCCGATGGCTGGCAGGTGGACGAGGCAGCCTGATCTCACACAAAATGCAGAGAACCCCATCTTGTGCCCAGCCTTGCCGCTGCGTGCTTGGGCTAACTGCTAAACTTCTCTAGTCCTCAGCATCCTCATCAGCAAAATGGGAGAAATACCCCTCACAGAGGGACTGAGGACATTTGTAAAATGGGGATGGAACAGAATTTTTAATTTTTTAATATTTTAAATTTTTTTAAAGATTTATTTATTTATTTGAGAGAGTGCACATGAGCACTCGAGGAGGGGGAGGGGCGGAGGGAGAGGAAGAGAGAGAATCTTTTTTTTTTTTTTTAAAGATTTTATTTATTTATTTGACAGAGCGAGAGAACACAAGTAGGCAGAGTGGCAGGCAGAGGGAGAGGGAGAAGCAGGCTCCCCACTGAGCAGGGAGCCCGATGCGGGGCTCGATCCCAGGACCCTGGGATCATGACCTGAGCCGAAGGCAGACCCTTAACCAATTGAGCCACCCAGGCGCCCCGAAGAGAGAGAATCTTAAGCGGACTCCATGCTGAGTGCAGAGCCCGAGCTGGGGCTCGATCTCACAACCCCGAGATCATGACCTGAGCTGAAATCAGGAGTCCAACGCTTCACTGACGGAGCCCCCCCGAAGCACCCCCGGAACAGCATTTTTAAAATATCTTCACTGTGCCGGACACCTCCATACCATATCACATCGAACCTTCCAACCCAGTTACTCCCATCTTACAAATGAAGAAACCGAAGCTGAACTACCATGAGGGTTCAAGGAGATCCGAGATGGGAAAAGAGCTCTGGTCCACTGCATCTGGGGCAGACGCTGCCGAGCACTCATCCTTTCTAGCACAGGACTGAGACAGCAGCTGCGGGCATCCTGGGGAAACAGCAGGAAGCAGCTCCATTCGTTCAACACCAAGTGTCAAGTGCCCTTCTGTGCCAGCCCCCGTGGTGGTGGTGGGCAGAGCAGAAGAGGGGCCTGTCCTCATGGGGTTCACATTCTGAGAGGGAGACAAACATCAAAACCAAACCAAACCACATGCACAAGTAAAACTGCAAGGACAGATTGTGTGGGGTAAAGAAGCATGCAGAGTCATATAAGAGAGGGAGGCCAAGGAACCTAATTGAGATAGAGGCAGAAGAAAGGAACATCCCTGAGAGTATGAAGTTTCTACAGCAATCTGAAGGAGGAGTGGTGTTGCCAGGTGAAGAGCATGAGAAAAGCATATTCCAGGGAGAGGGGTGAGCATGTGCAAAGGCCCTGGGGCAGGAGAGAGCCTAGTGCGGTGAAGGAACTGAAAGGCAGCTAGGGGGCTGGAGAGAGAGAGAGAGAGCTAAAGGCAGAGGCAGGGGCAAGAGGTAGGCCCGGGGGAGAGAGGCAGAGGCAGATCATGCAGGGTACCTGGAACACATGTGAACCACTTAAAGGTCTTAAGCAAGGATGTGACACGAACTGATTCTGTTTCCAAAAAATAATCCCTCTAGCTGCTCTGCAGAGAAGAGGCTGCTGAGGAAGGAGCCAGAGTAAACAGAAGCCCCTAAGAAATATCTGAGCAGGACAAGACAACTTCCATAACAGACCTTGATGGTTTGTTAAGCTGCCCCTGGGAGATCAGCATAATCGTGCCCATCTGACAGATGAGAAAACTGAGACTTTACGAGGTAGAAGTGGCTTGTACGACATGGCTTATCTGGTGAGTGCTGGACTCTAGGTTTCAAGCCCAGGTGTTCCCATCCCCAGTCCGTGCCTCTTACCTTTCTGTCTTACAGTCCTAAGAGAGTCAAAGATGTGGGTCAGGTGAGAGAGCTCAAACATCAGCCGCTGCACCTTGGCAACACGCGATCTTTGGGCAGCTTCTTCATCACTGTGCTTTTACTGAAATTTTCGAATGCTAAGCTTGCCAAGTCCTGGTGTCTGAGTCTGTGAATGGGGGTGCTGAGCCACCCCTCCTTCCAGGGCTGTTGTGAGAACTCAATGAGCGTGGGTGTAAAACACTTAGGAGAATGTCTGGCACCCAGTAGGTGCTCAGTCAATGTCAGCTCCCCTTTCCTTACAGAGGACAGCGGGTCCAGCCTGTTTGGCTTCAAGAGCCAGTGACATATGCCCACTGTCATGCCATTGACTGCGGATGATGGATTTGACAATCAGCCGTGCCGCACGTCCCGCACAGGCTCTGAGCTCGGGCAGGAAGGCTGAGTCCATCCTCTGGGCCACGAATGTGTAGAGGAGGAGCCGGGCACACAGCTGCCCTCTGGCCAGGATGTCCCTGCACAGTCCCCAGCAGCAAGCCACCCAGGCTGGTTCTGGGTTCCTTCTTCCAACGACATGCCCAACTCCTGGGATCAGCCAACTGGCAGGTCTCTCCTGGGCCCAAGAAATGTGTGAATGTGAGTACAGGAAGCTTGTCCCTGTGCACGGAGGACTCCCTCATCAGCACACGAGGAGTCCGTGCTTTCAAGGAGCCTCAGAACAGCCTAAAGATGAGTGGCACATTCCTCTCCGGCCAGAGTAAAAGGATGCTCAGAGACACAGGGTGACTGTCCCCAGTGGTGGGGACACCAAGTGGACAGGCTGAGTCGGGGACTCGGGGCCACCTGCCTCGCCCTGTGCTCTACCCCACACTCTTGTCCGTGACACCCCATCCACCACCCGCCCTGGTCCGGAGGCACGTTCCTCCCGCAGGACAGAGCCCGGGGCAGGGGCAGGCGAGTGAAAGGGGCCTGCGTTCCTAGATGACCAAAGGGAGCAGAGCCCGCCCTCCCTCCCCTTGCTGCCGAATGGACTTTATGTAAGTGAGACAGAAACCCTGTGCTCAGCCACCGAGGTTGGGGTGCATCTGTTTCTAGAATGACCTTAACTAATCCCTAACTGAGCGCAGTCACTGGAACAGAAAGCTGCTCAGGCAAAGTATCTAGGGGGAGCAGAGAGGGGGTCCTGGGGGCACAGATGTTCATGGGACGGGCAGAGGAAGGCCATCTGCCAGGGGGCTGGGGAGGAGAAACCGAGTGGCAGAAGGAAACTTCGAGAGAATGGCAGCATGTAAGCCAAAGGAGGCAAGGGATTGGAGGAGGGGGGAGATGTCAGGAGGTCTGGTGCTACCAGAGCTCATGGGATCTAGGTCTGCAAGTGTCCACTGTGTTCAGTAACAGGCGGCCGCTGTTGACTAGGAGCTGCTCACTTGACAGGTGAGCAGGTGGAATGAGGAGGACAAGCATTGGAGGCCCGGCTGGAGGTGCCGGCTGCAGAGGGACAGAGGGCTGCAGAGGGTTGGGGTGATTTTGTTAAGAGAACAGAGGCTGGGGTGTGTTTATAGGCCAGTGAGGAAGCACCAGTCGAGGAAGAGAGGAAGGTGTTGGAGACACAGGGCTTTGTTTTTGCCATATCTGTGCCTTTCATCTCAGGCTGCCTCAAATCCTAGTGAAAATAGAGTATAAATAAATCATCAAATAATAAGACATTATTCATTCCCTGCCAGCCGGTGACCTTGAAAGGGTCTTCGAACAGTCTTTGTTCTCTCCTGGCTCGTGTCAAATTTGCTCTATCGTCCGCAACACACAAACCCCGGCGAGGCAGTTGCCGTGTGCCAGGCTCCGGGCAGCTCGGGACACAGAGCCCAGCCTCTGCCTTCAAGCAGCTCACAGTCTGATGGTGCAACGGACTTGAAGATGAGCCCCAGGGAGACCGGGGACCCACACACTGAGAAACACATGTGAGGCACAGAAGTCACTCAGAGGAAGGAAGGAAGGAGTCTCTCGGGACTTTGGAGGGTGGGAGTATCATGGACAACCTCAGGGAAGAGGCAACACCTAACTAGGGCTTTGAATGACACCTAGGAGGCCATCGGGTGAAAGAGGCCCAGTAGCACATGCAAAGGCCCTGAGATATGACAGCACAGGGTCCTGCCAGGACTTTACCACTGATAAAGCCTAAAGATGAGAACAAGATTAGAATGAGCCTGGAAGTGGGGGCAGGGACCAGGTCAGCAGCCTACCCGGCAGGATCACTTGGTTTCCTGGGGATTTTCACAATACCTAGTACAGTGCAATGAACCGATGCTCTCCTGGTCCCCAGTTTCAGGGAGCAAGTCGAGGATCAGAGGAAAGCGACAAGGAAGTCATTCACAGAGCGTCCACTATGTGCCAGGCAGGGAACTAGAAGTCTGTGTCATGTGGGTAAGCAAAACAGGCAAAGAGTTTCACCCCGGGAGCCAACATACTGGTAGCAGGAGTCAGACAATAAACGGTGATCCTAATGCTCCTTAAGTGTATTGTATAAGTTGCCAGAAGGCAGTACGTACTACAAAACAAAAAAAAGGTAGGACAGGGTGAGGGGCTCGGGAGTTTTGGGGGTGGGGTGTGGGTGATGCAATCCTAGTGTGGTCAAGCAGGAAGGAGCCTGTTGAGCAGAGACTCAAAGAAAGTGAGGGAGTGAGCTATACGTGTATCCGGGGTAAGAGGGAGTGGCCAGGTCAAAGGCCCTGAGGCAGGAGTGGGCGTCGGGTGCAGGGGGATGGCAAGGGGGCCAGCGTGGTGGCCGAAGTGAGTGGGCAGAGGAGAGCTGTAAGACATGCGGCCAGGTCAGGGAGGGTCCTGGAGGCTACCTCGAACCTTCGATTTCAGCCGGAGTGAAATGGGGAGTCACCGCCCAGGCTCATGCAGAGTGGTGACACGGTCTGACGTCTTAAAAGGATCATTTCGGTCTTTGCAGTGGGAACGGACAGAGGCAGAGCTGGGATTGCAGCAGGAAGACCAATTAGGAAACCAATGGGCTAATCCAAGCACCAGAGGATGGTGGTTCAAACCAGGACAAAAGCAGAGAGAAATGATCGATTGTGAATATAGGATTTCCTAATGGGTTAGATGTGGGGTGAAGGAGGGAGAGGAGCCAACGAGGACTCCAGGGCTTTGGGACTGGGCACGAGAGGGACGGAGGGAGGCACCAGTAATCAAAGTGGAGGGAGCTACAGGAGAAACGGGGCCTGGGGCTGGAGGAGACCAGGGGCCCAGGGGCGTGGAGTTTGCGATGTCCACCCACATTCGGCTGGAGGTGCGAAGGTTGCTGGCGGTGTGAGTCTAGAGTTCAGGACAGGGGTCTGATGGGAGCTAGGAGTCTGGGAGTCATCGATGCATAGGGAGCACTGGTGAGGAGAGCGTCATTTGTCCCCAGGATCTGGACATGACCCGGGGAGGAGGTGAAGGTCCCTTTAGCATCACAGAGACAGGATGATGTTTTACGAGGAGCAGGAGAGAAACCATATTAGTAGGAGGAGCACGTATGCATCTCCTGTGGGTCAAACTGCTGTCTCGGGAAGATTCAAATGGTTCCGTGTCTGCCTTGAAGTAAATCAGGAGAAAGCAGCCACCGCCACTGCTGGGTGGAATGACACCAAGTGGAACCCAGGACTTTCCATGTGTCCCCAGCAACATTCCCCTGCCTCAACTTACTCATGCATACAATGGGCATATGCCTCCGCAGACGAGTTCTGGGAAGAGTAACCATGGCAACGTATGTTGCTATTGCTTTCATGATCAGGGCTGTCCTCGCTCTCATAAAGGGTCTTTGCATTGCCCGGCCCACGGTAGGCGTTCCAACAGTAATGATGGTCACTCCTCATGACGATGCTGAGGATGACGATGGTGATGGAGAGAGGGTGAGTCTGGCCTTTCCCTGCCTCCTTCCCTGGTGAGAACTGCGGGACAAGGTGATCGGTCCCAGGCCGGGGGACCCTAGAATGCCCCCCAGACAGCAACCAGGCCGGCTTTCCCCAAACTCACCCCGCGCCCGGGAAGGTCAGGCCCCGTGCCCCACCCTGTCCCTGATGTGAACCAGAGCCCAGGGAGAGAACAGTGATCTTATTCATCGAGTGTCAGGTCCTGGCCTGCATGCTTCTCAGGTCGTAACTCATGGAGACAGGGAGCATAGAGGGGTTTGCCCATCAGGCAAAGAGCCAGACCGCTGGCACAATGCTTGGGGTACCAGGTAGGCTTGTCGGATGACAACAACGGAAACCAGTTGTGAGCAAATAACGTGGGGGACGGACGGGGTTGGTGGCACATTGGCTAGTTCGCTGAAGCGGTGGGTCAGCCAGAGAACGAGGGTCTGCCCGGGGGCAGGACTGCGGCAGTTCCAGAGCCTGGGGAGCCCGGGCTGCTCCGCAGCTCATCCCAGCCGGGCAGCAGTGCACGTGCTCCAACTGTTCATTATTGTTCGTGGCTTCACTGCCAGAAGGGGGGATGTTCTAGACCAACGGTCCAATAAGTCGAGTTTGGGTCAGCCGTCTAAGAACAGACAGGCCACCTGAATTGAGGGTGCCCCCAAGACTGTACCCGATGGGGAAGAGGTCATTGCTCCCCCAAAGAAATCAGGGTGCTGTGACCAGAGAATGAGGAATCGATTCTGGGTGGCTGCCAACAACTGATACCCACCGCCTCGGGCTCAGAAGACAGGCAGACCTGGATTCATGTTTAGGTTCTGCCACGTGTGGTCCGCATCACTTCTAACAAGCCATCTTCTGTCTGAGCCTTGGTTTCCTCATCCACAAAATGGGGATAACAAAACATGCTCTGAGAGTCGTGGGAAGCATCACCAGCTGGTGCTTAGGAAGTCCCTGGCAGTGCCTGGCACAGGCTAGGACCTCATGTAGCAGGATGCCGTGAGGTCTGGCCCTTACACACCCCACTGTCTCCCTGAAGGGGCTCCACAAGCTCACTGTAGAGAACAAAAGGACTAAATGCTCCGGGACCATCTCAAAGAAGGTCCGATTCCTGGACTCTTAGGACCTCCCATAGCCCCAGCAGCTGGAGACACCAACCTGGCAGGACAGCATTTACCAGCGAGACACGCAAGACGTTAAGTCTGGGGAGGGATGCAGAATGCATGTCCAGCCTCCCTTCTACAAGACCTGGAATGCCCTGGACCACCTCCCCTGCCCTCCCCTGGAGTCAGGGAGATTTCCAGGGAGTGTGGAGAAAGGGACAGGGAGACAGCGGGGCAGAGAGGAGGATACCCACTGCTCGGTGTGGCAAGGACCTGTGCGTTTCCTGTGCCATGAGCAGACATTAAAGTAGAAATTCAGGGCTTACGTCAATGTCCCGGCCCCCTGCCAAGATTGGGGAGGGGCCCTGGGAGTTAAAGCTGTGAGTCAACCTCCAAGATCAGGGACCCTAGGAGTCAGAGCCGTGAGCGGACCCCTACTTGCCTGTGAGCACTAAGAGAAGGAGGTAGAGTTTGAGCCTGAGCTGCATGCAACCAGCACGTCCTCCTGAGAGAGCCTGTCCTCAGGCACCAGCCTCACAGAGGACACCAGCAGCTACTGTGTGTTGGACAGAAATACAGGCAAAACCACGGGGCAGAGGCGTAGCAAACTCGGCACCTCTGACGCGGGGCTGTCTGCAGAGAGGGCAGCAGGTCTGAACCACCCAGGTGAGCACAATCCACCTGTAGGATGCAGCCACACGAGGAGGCAGCTTTCTCCTGGCCCCAACTCCAGGCGATGCACACACACATGCACGTGCACATATGGAGATATGCACATGCATGCATACGCGGGCACGCCCGTATGCACATGCAAACACGCCTGTGGACGCGTGCACAGGCATGCATGCACACTCGTGCACACACATGCGCGCACACACACGACCCCAGTGCGGAGCCCCACATTTCGTGTGAGATTGATATTTTAAAATGAACAGGATTGGGGCGCCTGGGTGGCTCAGTCGTTAAGCGTCTGCCTTCGGCTCAGGTCATGATCCCAGAGTCCTGGGATCGAGCCCCACATCGGGCTCCCTGCTCAGCGGGAAGCCTGCTTCTCCCTCTCCCACTCCCCCTGCTTGTGTTCCCTCTCTCGCTGTGTCTCTCTCTGTCAACTAAATAAATAAAATCTTAAAAAAAAAATGAACAGCGTTGAACTTAACAATAAAAATGAAATTATTCTTTTTAATAACCAAAAGTGATCGGTAAGTTATGGAATGGGCCTGAGGTGTCCTGAAGGAGGCCAGCCAGAAGGACGAAGCTCAACTGGGCACAGTGGGAGCAGTTATTAGAGAAAATAAAATACATTATCACCTTCTCCTGTTTACCTCGAAAGCTGAGGCGCTTCACACAAACCGGCTTCATTAATTACCATCATTGCCCCATTTCAGGCTGGGAAGTTTTCTTGCCACCCTCCTAGCACACAGAGGAAGTCTCCATTAATTTGGGAAACTGGTGTGTAAACCAAAATGTGAGGAGTTGGAGGCTTTCTTGCTACCGCTCAGCTGCCTTCATGCCAAACAGTACGTTTGCAGAGAAGTTCACCAGTGTGAAAGGGCTAAAGAAACTTCTGTAACTAGTCAAGGTACAATAATATTCTCCTTCTTACACTGTCATGTTGCCCCCCCCCCACCTTCAGGCATCTCCATCTCCTCCCAAATTAAGATGAAGTATGAGAAGGAGCTGGGGATTGGAGGCCCACTTCTGCCATTTACCAGCTGTGTGACCTGGGACCAATCACTGCCCCTCTCTGATCCCTGAGCCCTCACCTGTCCTAGGATGATAACGCCCAGCTCAGTGAGGCTGTATGAAGAGCAGATGGAAGAGCCTGGTTGGGATATGTGATATGTGAGTTATTCCCTTTCTAAACATTTTCATGACCCCAGTAGGGGTCCACTAGGAACTAGGAACCAGATCTGACAGGGTAAAAATTCCCTGTTCATTCATTCTAAGACCAGTGGAGGCAGCTAAGAGATTTGATCCCCATCTTCTTAAACACACAGGACACTCTCTCCATTCTGCCCTAATGAAAGAAGTTTCAGGGTGTTTTTATTTTGTGAGCCCCTATTTTGTGCCTGGCTCCTACCGGCCGATTTTACACACCCTGCTTTCAGGAGCCGGTGACAACCAGTATGCCCCCACCGCCCCCCGCCCGGGTCACGGATGGGGCTCACCAGGGCTGCTCCAAACGGCAGTGCTCCCTCACCTCCCCCATCAGGCTCCGTCCGATGCTGACCCAGGCCTCCATTAGCCTGACCTTCCTCTCCCCGGGAGGGACTCGGCTAGAAGCTCAGGCTTTTCCTCTGTTACCACGGGCTGTCTTCCCCATTCACTGATCCTCCGGCCCATGAATCAAAGCTTGTCCTTTTTTTTTTTTTTTTTTGCCTCTGCTACCAGCCCTGAGTTTCCGATTTCACCATTAGCTCATTGAACGGTGGCGGCGTTCCCGAGCCTCATTCAGGAAGGCTGCATCTTCTGCAGGAGGCCGAGCCCAGGGCACCGGGGCAGAGTCGGAATTGGACCTCTTCCCCTCAGGGAACCTCGCCCCCAGGGCCACCCCAGAGGCAGGGTCTGGGCCCAAGTGTGACTCCCTGGGCCTGCGCGTCCTCATCTGTAAGGGCTGGGGTCGGGATCCCTGATCCCGGCAGACGCTTTGTGATGTATCCACTGTAAAGCGCTAGAGGTGTAAGAGGGGTAGCGATGTATGGTGCAGGATAAAGGGCTTCCTAGGCTGTGAAATGCGACACTTGTGCTAGGCGTTCGTGCCTTTGCAAACACCAGGGAGCTGCTGGGTTGTGAGCTGCTGGGCTGTGCCTTTCACGATGTCAAAAGAATGCTCCCCAAGTGTGGACAAGCCACTGGGCCTGGGAGCGTGAGACAAAGGGGTAACGGAACTATTCCCTCCTGGAGGCCAACGACACCAGGGGGTGTCTTCAGGCCCCCTTGCACCCCCAATTTTCAGGGTTGGTATTATATAGGGTAATAATGATGACTAGGATTGCCTTTTGCATCTAAAGGCGGTGACCCTCACGCCACGCTCAGGTAAACAGGAAGCAAAAGTAGGGTTTCCTCGTCTGCATAATGAGGTTGTACAGTCACGGGAAGTCAAGGTGCCTTCCCATGCTGGCTTTCAGGGAGCCCAGGAGTCACATGCCCCAGGTCCGTGGGACTGGTCAAATGCAAGCCCACATAATTTGAAAAACTATATTTATTAAGCACCTGCCCTGTGTCAGTTCCTGTACCTGCGGAGCCTCTGGTCATCCTCAGTTCAACCCGATGAAAGAGGGAAATACAATCATCCCATATGGCAGAGGGGGAAGTTTAGGTTTTCAGGTGTATAGTCGTTTGTTCTGATCTCGCAACTGAGATTCAAAGCCAGGTTCCAGGTCGAGCTCCTTCCATTACACTCCACCACCTCCCCGCCAGGAAGGGGCACGGGGAATGGAGAGCAGAAGCTGCTTCTTCCTCCGTGTGGCATCCTGTGAGCTGTGGCCATGATTCCTATTGCACAGGGCAGGACACTGAGGCCCAGGCAGGTGCCCACAGTCACAAATCCCCATCCTCTGGCCACAGAGCCTATGGACTTAGTCACAGGGCTACACAGCAGTCCCCACCCGAAGGCTCCCAGAAGATGCTGGGAAGGAGACAGTGGGAAGCTTGGGGGTGCCAGGCAATACCGTTAGGTCTGAGAGAGGGTCCAAAAAGGGGCTCCCATCCAAGATGAGGACAGCAGGAGTCTTCCTTGGGGTGGGGGCGGGGGGGGTGGAGTCATGGAAGATGAACAGAACCGGCAAGGCAAAGGGGAGAGAGGAGGTCCCTGCACCATGCATGTGGGAGGACAGCACATGGCTCAAAGGGCATGAATTTTGGAAAACTGACTCTACATGCCCTGGTGGTGGGCTGGAGACCAGGAACGGGGCCACGGTGGCCAGCAGGGTGGGGACACGCCACCCGCAGAGAGTGGCAGTGGGCGGAGATGAGGATGCACGCTCGGGACATGTGAAGAAAGCCCCGGAGGCTTCCACAAGAAGGAGTCTGCGGTCACAGGAGACCCAACGCCCACAGTCCTCAGCCCTCAAAGCACACACGCATAGGCAAAGCTCAAAGCCCCACAGCCATGGAAACTGTTGAGTGCTCCCTAATTCAGCTTCCCAAACTCAACTTGTCATTTTCAGTTTGACACCCTACTTAACATCCAATGGAACTAATGTTCCATGGAATTTACCATGAGGTAGTGAGCTGTGGGCATGCACGGATCGAACAGAGGAACGTCCAGCACATAGTAGGTACTACAAGAATGTTTGTTGAGTGGACCGGAAGACACAGCTGAAGCAGCGCCCACACTCTGGGAAGGGTCAGGGCTCCGTGGGAGGCTTTCTGACACCTTCCCCCTCCCCCACTCCAGACCTTTTTCACCACGAGCATTTAAGGACCTTACTGTGTGCCAGGCACTTTATGACATGCTTTACGTACAATATCTTCTCCCATTCAACAACAGCTCTATGAGACATGGGGAAGATAAGAAACCAGGGGCGCCCAGCTGGCTCCGTCAGAAGAGCATGCGACTCTTCATCTTGGGGTTGTTAGTTCAAGCCCCACGTTGGATGTAGAGGTTACTTAAATAAACAAAGAAACTTTAAAAAAAATTCCAACCACCATTTAAACAAAACAAAACAAAACCAACCAAAAAAAGATAATAAATCAGCCCATGGCCACTCAACAAAAAAGTGGCAGAGCTGGAATTATGACCCAAATTTGGCTAATTCCAGAACCCTTTTTCTCAGCTGCTAGATCTTACTGATTCTCAAAAGTCCACGTTTAGGCCTTCACCCCTTTGGCTTAAACATCTGCTGTTTGAGATAAACATTTGAGGTCTGTTGTCACACTATCTTATCAGACATTTACACTATAGTATGAATGGGTATTTTGAAGAGTATCTGATATGTACTTATACTAATACAAACACCAGTATTAATACTGGTGTATCAGGGTATTTGTCATTGAACCCATATTACATGCCAAGTATTGTTATAAGTGCTTAAAAGTTATTATCTCATTTAACCTTCACAACAAACCATGTCATAATGTGATAGAATTAGTATTCAACAAAGATTGACCTCCCCCCTACTATGGAGGGAATACACATCCTTGCCCCACTGACTTGCATTGGCCACCTGGATACTAGTAGACGTGACTCAGTAGGGACTTGATGTGTGCTGACATGGTTGGACATGCCCTTCTATGCTCCTGTCTTCTTCCTCAAGAACATGACCCCAGGTGGCCACTGGCACAAACAGAATGAAAGACAAATGGAGACCTGTGGTTAATCCATAGCTCGGAGTTCAGCCCAGCAAGCCCCCTGCAGAAGCCAAACCCATGCCCAACCCACCCCACATATGAAAAATCTGAGGCACAGGGAGATTTAGTAACTCACACGTGTTCACATAGCTAGTCAATGACAGAGCAAACATTTAAAGCCAGGTTCCACATGCTCTCTCTCTCAAATAAATACAATCTTAAAAAAAAGAAGAAGAAGAAGAAGTGAGTTTGGCCCTTATTAGAGCTTCAGGGACTCCTCCCAGTGAAGGAGTGCAGTCTCTGGGGAGAGGGTTCCATGGAGAGGAGCTCAGAGCATATCCATGCATCCGTAGTGATTAACAGTTGCTGAACATTGATAAAGTTAGCAGCCACCCTCAGGGAGGATATCACTCCCAGGGTGCCTCCTCCTCCAGCCCCCTAAGGAGGTGGGAGGGGGCCAATGGGCCAGGGAACAGGAAAGCAAGAGAAGGAGGAGCCTGCATACAAGAGATGGTGTGGAAGGAAATTCCGTGCTCTGGACCACAGAATTATTTTATTAAAAAGCTTCACAAATATCACTTTGTGGCTCTCTAAGTCTCTTTTAGTATCCTTGCTGAGCCAATAGAATAATCAAGGCATACAGGAGGGATGTGACTTGCTTGAGATGAAATAATGAATAATTTTCTCAGTCAGTAGGAATCCAGATCTCCCTCACAAGTCCCAGACAAAGCACAGTTTGAAGATGCCACTAGGTGTCTGCATGTGAGGGCTAAAAAGGTCCTTTTCATTCCTGTGATCCATGTTCTGAGACAGGGAAAGGAAAACCCAGAAGGACTTGGACAAAGTCACAGGGCAAGACCCACTGGGTTACTCTCCCACTGAAACTCACTGTGATTCTTACTTGTAGGAATCTACCCTACAGCAAAACCCAAAAACCATTTTATGCATTAAGATGTTCATCTCAGCACTATTTATAATCATGAAAAACGGAAACATCCTTAACACCAACAATAAGGAGATGAATCACATGTTTTCCCAACTGCACGGACTCTAGATTTGAGGTTCATTAAAGTGCTCTCCACTTTTGCAAGACTTGCCATTTTAAACTTAACTTCATGTCTTTGCACATGTTGTTCCCTCTGCCTAAAATTCCCTTCCCTCCATTGTCTGTCTGTAAGTTCCCACCCACCCTTCAACACGCAGCACAGAATTACCCAGAAAGATGAACAATGTATCTTTATATGCCTCCACCTAGCTCAGGCCTGGCATATAGCCTGGCATATAGAACTGATCACTCAGTAATCTATTGAATAAAGGAAGGGACCATCTAATGAATTAGCAAAGGCAAATATGTATGTCTCTTGATTCTCTATCCAGAGCTATTTATTCCTTGTGACTTTTTTGGGGTTTTTTTGTTTTGTTTTGTTTTGTTTTGGGGGGGGTTTGTTTTTTTTTACCTAGCACCTAAAATCAAAAGACAATGTCTCATTTTTAAGTTGTATAGTTTGGCATGAACTTTCACCAAATCTTTAGCCAATCCACCGTCTTCCCTGAGCAGCCTCCGATAGCATCCAGGCCTTTGTTCCCTGGAGCCTTGCTGTAGCTGGGGCCACATGGCCCAGTCCACGAGGACGTGTAACAGTCAAAGAATCAATCCAACAACCAAAACACTCGCTATAATTCAAGCTCCTTAATTATGTGTCTCAGACACCACAGGGGGACACATACTGCGGCAAAATTTCTTAAAATCCACCTTCTGGGGGCACCTGGGTGGCTCAGTTGGTTAAGCGACTGCCTTCAGCTCAGGTCATGATCCTGGAGTCCCAGGATCAAGTCCTGCATCGGGCTCTCTGCTCAGCAGGGAGTCTGCTTCTCCCTCTGACCCTCCCCCTTCTCATGCTCTCTCTCTCTCTCATTCTCTCTCTCAAATAAATAAATAAAATCTTAAAAAAAAAAAATCCACCTTCCCATTGGCCTCTCTCACCTCCCCTACAGCTCCTTCTATGTGCTTTCCTCCAGCACCCTGAAAAATTCCTCCCAAATCTTAAATGGTGGGCTTCTTGTCCATTTCCTTCTGCCCCTTTCATCTTGATTTTGTAGCCCCCAAGCTGCCCCCCCCCAAAAAAAACTAGTCAAGAATCAGAAGGAAAAAAAAAACCAACTCAGCAAAACCTCACTAGCTGACAGCCTGAAAGGAAAGACCAGGAACCCTCCTTCAGGAATAAACTGCCCTTTTCAATGGCATCCTCTTATCCAAAGAATAAGTTTTATTTTATAGCCTCTCCTTTCTGTCCATCTTATGTTCTGTCCTCAGCCTCTTTTCTTCCAACTTGCAACATCAGAGGTGATCCTACCATGAAATAAACCAGCAAATGTCTATGGCCCGAACCTTGCTTGTCCACAATTGACACTCTCCAGGCTCGAGTCAAAATGGCAGAAAGGCCCGCCGGCCCCCACATACGCATTCCCACTCCACCCGCGTGGTAAGTGTGGCTTGTATGAAGGCTACACGACAAATGTGTGAGTATTGCCAGCCTTTTTTTCCCTAGGGAAACATTGTGCTTGGGCACATTTTGTCTACAGAATCCTTTGAACTTGACATTGCTGGATACTTACTTAGAACAAATACAAACTAGCAGGGACCATGTAAAATATCCAGCACACACAACGTGAGTCTGATGCAAGCACTTGCCACCACCTGAGCCCTTGACAACCTGCCTTATGGATGCTCCTGACATTTGCACAGCTCAACCAGGTAAATTCAACTCATCGGAGATCAGCAAGGCCCGGCCCCCAGCCTCTCACGCACAGTTTTCTGTCTACACTGGCTTTCAGGAGTCACTAACCACTTGCTTCCTATGTTTCCACTTGATTTGGCATTTTATAAGCAGCATAGATCAATTGGAAAGTGAATTATCCCTGGTAGTGACTAATAATAAGATAATAACGTTATAACCGCCTCAAAAACTGTGTAGGAGCTGGAGAATATGCGGCAAGAGCGGAAAAATTGAATCAAGTTATGCAAAAAAAAAAAATTAAAGTGGGTGACTTTGCGAGAAGGCAAAGAGCAGTTAATTTGGCTTCGGAATTAAATTATTCCTCTGTTACAGATGAATTTAGCGGGGCAAAATGTAGGAAAATGTATTTAAATGATCATTGAGCTAATAAATCCAATAAATCGTTTTGATCCTACTGAGATATCTTAGTTCCTTTGTTTGAACCTATAAATGCCTTACCACGGTCTGCGGTAAGATCTGCTCCCGCCACTTTGCTTACGCTGCCTTCATCCTCTCCAGCCGCGCTCCAGCCCCACCAAACCTTCTGTTTCTGTCTCGGGGTCCTTGCACCTGTCAGTCCTCTGCTTGAACATCTTTCCCAGATCTCCACATAGCCTCCCCATCTTCTTTCAGTTCTTGGCTCCTTGGAGGGCCCTTCTCTGGTCACACCTGCTGAAGGGGGACCCTGCCCCCAGCAGCCTCAGTCCCTCCTCGTCCCACTATGGGGCTACCGCTCTTCTTTCTCTCTTTCCCACAATGCTTTCTTTTTATCTTTCATAGCCCTTCCTGCTATATGAAATTATTTTATTATATATATCATATTATATATTATATATATAGCTCTTTGTTTATAGGTTCATTGGAATGAATAGACATAAAAGTAGAACATAGTGGGGGCGCCTGTGTGGCTCAGTCGATTAAGCATCTGCCTTCGGCTCAGGTCATGATCTTGGGGTCCTGGGATTGAGCCCCACATCGGGCTCCCTGCTCAGTGGGGAGTCTGCTTCTCCTTCTCCCTGTGCCCTTCCCTCCCCCGCCATCAGCTCGTGCTCTCTCTCTCACTCTCTCTCTCTCAGATAAATAAATAAAGTCTTTAAAAAAAAGTAGAACACAGTGCTTGACAGCAGGGCCTTGGGGCCAGACAGTTCTGCTCCCCAGCGGGGATCCTGGGCGAGTTACTGAATCTTGTGGGGACTGGTCTGTCTCAACTAGGATGATAATATCCACTTCGTAGGGCTTCCTATACACTGAATTGTGCCTCCCACCGTCACCACCACCACCAAATGCGTGTGTCGAGGCCATAACCCCCAAGATGACAGTATTTGGAGGTAACATCTATGGAAGGAGCTCTCATGATGGAATCACGGCCCTTATAAGAAGAGATGAGAGAGCTCGATCGCTGCATTGTGAGGACACAGCAAGCAGATGGCCGCCTGCAGGCCAGGAAGAGGGCTCTCACCAGAAACCAAGTCCGCCAGCACCTTAATCTTGGCCTTCCCAGCATCCTAAACTGTGGGAAATAAATGTCTATGGAATTTTGTTATAGCAGCCCCAGCTGTCTGAGATAGGGCTTTTTTGAGGATTTGATGAATTAATGGATGTAAGGCAATTAGAATAATGCCTGAAACATAATAAGCTCTGTATGCATTTTTTAACTTTTTATTATGGAATATTTCAAACACGGACAAAAGTAGAGAGAGTAGTATAATAAATATTATACTGTGAAGCCATTAGGCCCTATGAAACCATCACTGAGCTTCCATAATGATCAATTCAGCCTTGTTTGAGCTGTACTTCCATTCAGTTCTCCCACCCCTGGCTTATTTCGAAACAGATTCCAAGCTTTATAAAATTTTATCTGGAAATATTTCAGGATGTAACTCTAAAATACAGGGACTCTTTATTTTAAATATAACCAAAATATCATCATCACGTGGAAAAATAATGAGCACAATAGTATTGTGATACCCCAAAAACCAAACTTTTGTCTTGGCCTTGGCTACCACTATATCCCCAGACCTACATTAAGGTCTGGCATCCAGTAGGTGTCCAATAAACAGGCGTTGGAAAAACCAATGATTCTCTCTCTTTGCTTCAAGTGTCTCTGAGTCTCAACATCTCTGAGGCTTTCTCTAGTTAGAGTCGTCTACTCTATACACATGTTCATGTTAACTTACTTTTGGCTTGCATATTGCTCTTTAATACTTTTTATAGTCCTAGAGAAGGAGAAGGGCAGCAATAACGTTCCACAAATATCTCCTGCTCCCCAGTTAGATGCTTGACCCCACGTAAGTCACTGGGCTCCAGGGGTGACCAACATGCCATTGACTAGAATAATCTCAAAGTTCACATAGAAGAAGGGAGACCTGGTAATAACCAGATCCAATGAAAGGGAAAATATCAGGGAAGAACATGGTTTACTAGAAGCGAGAACATATTGAGGCCCCTGTTACCAAATTCAGATGGGGCTGGTGGGGAAGCAATGAACAGATCAGTGGAACAGACCGAGAGAGCAGAACTAGATTAACATGTTCACAGGAATTCAATATGGGGCAGAGATGGTATTTCAATTTGGTTGGAAAGGGGTCATTGTTTAATTAATGAAACTTGCACAACCAGCTCTCTTTTGCAAGGAAGTTGAAACCTCATTTGACGTCAGATGGATCGAAGAGTTAACATCCAAAAAATAAACGAAAACAATAAATATCTTGCAAGAAAATTTGGAAGAGGACAGGGTCAGTCTCAGTGCATTAGAAAACAAGAAAGTTGGACACCTGGGTGGCTCAGTTGGTTAAGCGTCTGCCTTCGGCTCAGATCATGATCCCAGGGTCCTGGAATTGAGCCCCACACGGGGCTCCCTATTCAGCAGGGAGTTCTGCTTCTCCCTTTCCAGAACTTGTGCTCTCTCTCTCTCTCTCTGTGTCAAATAAATAAATAAATACTCTGAAAAAAAGAAAACAAGAAAGTGGTACATAAAAAGACTTTTTACCCCCAAAATTACTTTTGTGGCAACAGATTCCATTCACAAAGTCAATATGAAAATAAGGAATTCAAGTATGAAACTATTTGCTATTTTGCAGTGTATAAAAGATCACATCATTATGTTGTGCACCTGAAACTAATATAAGGTTACATGTCAATTATTCTTCAATTAAATGTCAGCAGATGTCAAATAAAAAGTTAATATTTATAATATGCAAAGAGTTCTCACACACTGATAAGAAATTCATAAGGAGGATTGAGTCAAAGGGTAAGACTCAGCAAGACATGGTGCAAATCCAGATGGCCAACAAACATACGGAGAGAGGCCCTAACTCACTAGTTGCAGGGGAACTTGAAATTAAAGTAACTGTGAGATTTCATTTTGTCCCCATCAGACTGGCAAAAACTAAAAATACTACTAACACTCATTACTGGCGTGGATGCAGGGAAACAGACTCATAAAATTATTGTTGGACAGGTGACAAGTTATAGCATTGTTGGAAAGCGATCTGAAGTTAAAAAAATACATATACGCTTCAACCGAGCAATCTCACTCCTGGGGCTCTAGTCCATCAAAATAAAAGCTCCATAAATAAAAAATAAAAAAAAAAAAGGGGCGCCTGGGTGGCTCAGTTGGTTAAGCGACTGCCTTCGGCCCGGGTCATGATCCCAGGCTCCTGGGATCGAGTCCCGCATCGGACTCCCTGCTCAGCGGGGAGTCTGCTTCTCCCTCTGATCCTCCCCCTCTCATGCTCTCTGTCTCCCATTCTCTCTCTCAGATAAATAAATAAAAAAAAAATTAAAAAAAAATAAATAAAAGCTCCAGCTGAAGGATACACATACACGGGTGTGCCCCGCAACACTGCTTATAGGCTCGGGGTGCAGGGGGAGGACAGGAAGTACAGTGGATGCCTGTCAGTAAAAGACCGGATGAAGAAATGACAGTTAGTGCTCACTGTGAAATAGAATGCTTGTAATGCATTACAAGAATGAATTAGGGCTGATGCAGCTGAATCAGAGCCTCATGGGCGTTGCTGTTTGAATGATAAAGCAAGATGCAAAAGGGGTGCCTCACAGGGCCCCTGCTTTGTGAAACAATACTCAAGCCCCACATGGGCGTAGGCACGGGAAAAGGCGCAAGTGTGTCTTTACGTGTGCATGTTAGCTGCAGGTATGTTCTGTTTATGATTGTGTGAACATGGAGAAATACACAGGTTACTGACATGGGGATGAAGGGGGTGGGAGAGAGAAATGTGTAGGGAGGAGGGAGACAAGCAAAAGGAAGAAAGAAAGACGGAGAAAGAGCGGATATTACGGGTTTTCCCAGTTAAGCCCTTCTGCAGATCATCCCCACACCGATCCCAGCGGAAAGGAGAAAGGAGATGTGGGAGAATGGGTAGCACCAAAGGGCCTGGCTTGTCCAGAGGAGGAAGGGGAGCGTGGCTGGAACTCAGGGTGGTATACGTGGGGGTCGAGGGCTACAGAGGGGATAAAGTGGACGAGATTGGACGAGACGTGGCCAGGCCTCAGTGTGTAGACCCCACTGAAGATTCTCAGCGGGGAGATGCTACCATCTCCCACCTTTTCCGGGCACCCTCTATGTACCCTACAGCCCTAGGTGTGTGATCTGAATTAATCCATTCTGTACTGAGGGGGGCATGTGATTTCCCCCATTTCCAAGCTGAAGGAATTGAGCCTCTGAGAGGTGAAGCACCTTCCCCCAGGTCCCTGGGGCTCTAACCCGGTCTTCTAGCTCCAGACTCCGTGTTCTTTCCACTACCCCATTCAGTGAGGTCTCCATAGCTAAGTATAACCCCCTAACAGCAGGGGGTGGGCCTAGGTGTGAGGCCAGAAAGAAGGCAAGGGCTCAGTAGATGTCTACCTGTCCCTGACTCGGGGAAGGGGAGGGGCAGGTGACCCGGAGGACCTCTCCCCACTCTGGGGCAGAAACTATATACAGGCAGAGCTGCGTGCAAACCATCATGAATCTGCCATCTGCTGGCTGCTTGGCTTGGCATGTTCACCTCCCTGAGCCTCAGTTTCCCCAGGTTTTCTGTACTATTAAAGGACAATGAGGCTGGCACACAGTAGGCATTCAGCAAATATGAGACTCTACAGTGTGAGAGCCTGAGAGCTGGCATCTTGACTCTCTCACTTCTTGGCTGTGTAGCCTTGGGCAAGTTGCTTAACCTCTCTGTGCCTCGGATTCCCCATCTGTCAAACGAGAACTATGACAGACCTCCCCTGGAGGGCTTGCTGTAAGGGTCACAGGAGTTCGTATCACGTGAAACATACCTCGTGCACAGGCCACACTCAACAAATGTGTGAGCTGGGTGGTCAACAGGACCCCCATCATTGAAGAAAATGTGCTGCTGTATCACTTTTGCTCCTCTTCTCTCTCCTTCCACCTGGCCCCCTCCCCCTATTGATCAACAAACACGTACTGAGAGCCTGTTTTGTACCAAACTCTGCTCATAGAGGCAAAGGACACAGTAAGGCACATGAGGGACAAGGATGCAGCCTCTCGGGACTCAGGACTTACCAAGAAAGACGAGAAACAGTATTCGCAGCACAAGGAGGTGAGGACCCAGGGAAGGAGGTTGGGGGGAGCCTGGCCAGGGCACCAAGCCTAGCCTGGTCTGGGGGCAGGGCTGCACCCCCAGCCTCGGGAAGCAGCCCCATGTCCCTCTGGGAGGCAGGCCCTCCGTCTGAATTCCACACGGGCTCCTGGAGTGGGTGGATATGTTATCATGCAGGAAGTCACTTGGCTCAGATCACAGACTGCTCACAGTGTGCAAGGGACTCCAGTGACGCCAACAGGGGAACGCAGGCACGCAGGGTTGTTGGAGAGAATGCCAAGTTAGAGAAAGAGGAACTTGACACCCTGCAACCCCCACCAGGGTCAGGAGGTGGGGTCTTCTCTACCTGTTCCAGTTTGCAGCCCCCATCAGGCCTGGACAAAGCAGGATGTGGTGCTGGGCCACATCTAGTAGGCTCAGGACCTGGCTACCCTCCCCATCCACCACAGAGCACCCTGGGCCATCTAGACCATTCCTATAGGAGCCAAGTCAGCCACATCTTATAGAATCGGTGATACACTTGGTAGAGTATAATAACAAATTGTTTGTACTTAAAACTTCCAAGGGGAAGACACACACTTGATCTTCACGATGACTACAGCCCCGTAAAGTCACCATGATGCCCATTTTACAGGTAAGCACACAGAGGCAGAGAGGGGGAATAACCTGTCTCAAGCTCGCCTGGCTTGTGGGGGAGGGGTGGAGCCAGGATTTCTAGCCCTTGGCCCTAGCAACCACCACCCCTCCCCCCGCCCCGCCCCTGGGCCTAGGAGCAGCCTGTTGGTCCTCCCCACAGTCTGGTCTTTGGGTCAATAGCTCAATATGATGCTAGTTCCTCCCTCCCTTATATCCAGGGCTTAGAGAAAGAACTCTGTCAGACTCAGAACCCTTTGCTCTTCAGCCATTCTTGGCTGTGATTAATGCCCCTTTAAGCCCGCAGGTACGGAAGCCCGCCCCTGAAAGGCAGGACAGTCGGCTTTGGGACTTCTATTCCACTGGAGGAAGAGGCAAAGGTCCCCTCCTCCATGAAGCCTTCCCACCTGTGGTTTTCCATGCTGTGCTCCGGTCACACCATGGACTGCCCTCTACCACTCCACCTTCGGTCACTGGTTCCCGCCAGTGCCGGCCTTGGTTTTGTTCACCTTTGTATTCATTGTCCAGAGCTGTGACAGCCCGTAAGCACTGCGCCCAATTCAGGGCTCGCCCTGGTCCGGCCCACCGCCCCCGTCAGCCTGATCTCCGCCAGCTCCTCCTGGCAAAACAGAGCTACCTGCGGCCCCTCTACCTTCAAGCACGCATGATTGCAATTAAACAGTCAATTCGTAATCAATGACTCAGGGTCTGCCTCCTGGGCGTGCGTGCTCCTGGAGGCCGGGACCGCGCCAGTCTCACTCACTGATGTGCCTTGACACATAGTAGGTGCTCAACAAAACAATTTTTTTCGAGAATAGTTTTTATTTGTAACAAATGGTCTGCAAAAATCACAAACACCTCTTCAGTTAAAAATAATTAAAAGAAAAAAAAAATAATTAAAAGATTTAGGGACTGATTTTCTAAATCCTTTTTTAAGTGTTTATTTTCCAACAAATTCTTGTTGCGTGAATGTTTCACCTCCCCTGTTCCCTCCACCTGGAAAACCGTGCCTGGCTTCCTCTGCTCCTTGTCTTCCACTCATCCCTCAAGACCTGGCTCCGTGGCCACCAAGTCCCGGGAGACCGTGCTGAATACCCAGGTGACACTGTCTCGCCTTCTTTGCGGTGTCCGCATGCCCACCTCCGCCCTCTGTCCACATCATACTGAGTGCCACCGGCAGGTCTCTCTCCACTGGACTGATTGCCTCTGAGCAGGGACCACATCTTTTTCATTTTTGTATTTCATTCAAAGCACGTAACACCCAATAGGAGCTCGACATGTAGCTAATATTTATTTAGGGCTTTACCATGAAGGAGGCACTAGAAGCACTTTTTTATTTCGTTTAATTGTCAGCATAGCACCTCGAGGCCAGCAACGCTGCCCCATTTTTCAGATAGGCCAGCTGAGACTTGGGACTGCCTGGTCGCTTGCCCAAGGCCACACTGCTAGGGGGCATCTGAACCCCATCCCTCGGCTCCTGCACGGTCCTGCCATGCCACTCAGCAGCCCCTCCTCTTGATCGGCCAAAACCCGCACAGAGAGGAGTGCCCTCGCTTCTCTTTCCTGCTTGTCACCTCTCCAAGTTCCACTTTGCCTGGGGACCTTGGAAGTCACCCCCCCTTTCCTCCCAGAAACCTCCAGCATCTTCTGAAGACACTGCTGGCTTCCCTGTGCAGAGTTCCAGGCCAACTCTCCCGGGATATTCCAACCAGGCCGTTCCGATTTCCTGCCTCCTCTTGCCTGCTGAAGCCTCTGTTTCTCTTCCTATTGGCCCAGGAGCTTTCTTGAGCAGTACACACGTTATTTGGTGAGCACCTACTATGTGCCAGACACCGTGGGACCAACACCATGGGAGAGGCAGGGAGGATAATAACACAACCAGACCCCTACCCTTACACTAGAACTCAGAAAATAAATGCATACATAAGGGGGGGGGGTGCTACTAAGGGTTAAGGAGAAAATTTCAGCAGGTAAAGAATGAGCAATGATGGAGGAGGGGCGGGCGGGCTTCTCTACCAGGTGGTCAGTTGGGTCTCTGAGCAGATAGCTGTGGGAAGGAGGGATTGAATCAGCTGCCAGAAGACGGGCATCCCAGACACCAAAACTGTGATGCAAAGGCCCTGGGGTAGATGTGGGGCCATGGGATCCAGGCATGGAGTCTGGTTTGACTGGAGGAGAGGAGGGAGGGAAGTGGAAGAGGAGAGGCTTCAAGGTGGCTGAGTCTGGCCATGAAGGACACCCAGGACCCATTCTCTGCCCCCTCCCAAACCTGCTCGTCCAGGTGCACGCCTCCCTCTCACTTCCTCCACCACTGGATTCCCCGAAGAGTCACTGGAAATCGCCTTTTCTCCCTGCCCTTCTGCCCTTTAACACTCTGTCTCTTATGTGCATCCTTACGTGTCCTCTTTATTGTATTATTTTTTTTCTACTCTGCATCCTTATGTGTCCTCTTTATTGTATTTTTTTTTCTACTCTGTAAATTTCTGATTGATTTTCTATCATACTATTCTCTACCGTGGCTCAGTTCCTGGTGAAACTGCACACCAGCCGGGGGTGGGGGGCAGAGGGGTGGACAGAGCTTTGGAGATTCCAAGCTCAGACTAGGGCTGCAAGTCCCAGGTGGGAAAGCCGCTTCTCTGTGGGATTTCTGGTCATGGCCGCCCCCACGTGTGGATTTTCAGCTTCTGGTTCTCACCAGGCTCAGGACTAACCCCACGTACTCCATTACGAGCTGGGCTGGCCCCACTCTTCCAGCCCCCTCTGGCAGCAGACACTTGGGTCTCCCTGAGGCTCTCTCAGCTGCCCTCAGCACTGCAAGGCATGAAACCTGCCCTGTCTCCTAGCATCTCCCTTCTTCCCAGCCCCATCAGGGCCTCGCTGCTGTGCCTGCTCCAGTGTGGGGCTGAATAGCTATCTGGGCTAGAAGTCTCTGGCCACCCATGGTGGCCTATATGTGAGGTCAAGAGAGCAGAGCAGGCCCGGGAGGAGAAGCCAGGCCTCCCCAAGTCTGACACTGGTAGGTACTACCTCCCCACCATGTGCTCCCAGTCTCCCATAGCATCTCGGGGCCACCTTCACCTTTCCCTCCCACCCCCACCTACAAGTATCAGGAGCTTCTAGAGGCCTGCTCCCACTGTCTTCCAAATGCTTATATCTGGTCCCTGTTGTTTACTCCTTACAACCTTGACCTTAGTCATTCATTCAAAACATACTCTCTGAGCACCTGCAATATTTCCAGCACTTCCAAGGCATTGGGGATACTGTAATGAACAAGACCAATGTGGTCTGACATCCTGGGGGAGGCAGGGGGGTAGAGAGAGACTTCAGATAATAACCAAGAAACGTCAAGTTGCAAGAAGCACTACGATATGAACAAAACAGGCCAATGTCATATAGAGTGGCAGGTTAAGTTGTATGACCAGCAATGACTCTCTGGAGGTGATCTTTCGGCTAAGACCTGAATGATGGCTAGGGATCCAGTGTTCAGGGAGGAAAGCATTCCAACAGAAGGAATAGTAAGTGCAAAGGACTTAAGATAGGAAAAAACTAGGCACCTATTAGCCCCATTTACAGATGAGGAAGCTCAGCCCCGGTCACATAGAGAGCAACTAGCAGAAGGGGGATTCAAACCCAACTCTGTCTAATTCCATGGCCTGTCCTCTTCCCACTTCATTGCGTCTTCCTGGGCAAGGGCCACAAGGGCAGTGACCCCAATGGGTGGCCTATCACCCCGGACATAGCAGTCTCTTTGGAGTTAACCCCAGGCTTCCTTCCATCCCCATCAGCCACACCAAACTCCCGAGGTCCTCGCACTGCTTCAGATCCGCTTGCATTTGTATGTGCTGTTCCTCTCCTCGTGATGCCCTCCTCTCTTCCTTGACCAATTGTTACCTTTCCTCCTGGCCTTTGAGAGTGACCTCATCGGCAAAGCAAAGCCTTCTGAGATACTCCAAGAGAGAAATAAATGCATCCTTCTGGACTTCCACATGTCTTCATTTTGTTCATTCATTCATTCATTCATTCATTCATGCATTTATGCATTCATTCAGCAAATATGTATTGTGGACCTTCTACATGCCAGCCATTAAACAGAAATTCCAAATCTGGAGAGAAGTACCACAAGAGGAGAATTCTCAGGGGCCGTGGGAGCACACAGTGGGGAATGCCACACACCCCAGATCTTCCCTGGGCTGGGTCACACTGCCCTGGATTTAGCTGTCTGCTTGCCAAGCTCCCTGATTTGGGTATTTTAATCTCATCTGCCTCCCTAGCATCTCAGCACATTTCCTGCCCCAGAGCAGATATGCATTTGGATACATGCATTTAGATTTTTGTACCAATAAAGTAATTCATTTTATAGAGTACCTACTATGTGCTGGGCACTATTTTAAGTATTAGAAATACAATGTGAACACAACAGACCAAAATCCCTGCCTTCATGAGGTTTAATTCGGGAGGGGGGGGAATAGAATGTAATTGAATGAATGATTTATAGTCCTAATTAATGAATGAACATGATGAGAAGAGGAAGAACAGGAGCAGAGAGCGAAGAGGCAGTAGAACGTAGCAAAACTACATGCATGACCAAAGCAGAATTCTCAGTCTCCCCATGCCCTGCACACAACCCCTGTCCAGCCTTCTTCCTCAGAGCGGCTGTCTCAGTGACGCTCACCAATATGTATTAATTTTCACCCAACATCCCCGAAGACCTCCACTTCTTTCCATCCCCATTGTCGCTGCTGGTCCAGGCCACCACTGTCTATTGCTGGGAGCCCCACTACAGCGGCCCTGCTGTTTCTCTGCTTCTGTGTTCGCTTCTCATATTCCCTGTCCCCCCAGCCTCCTCTGGGTTGCTTCTTATGCTCCAACCTCCTTTCCATGGCCTCCACGTTCTTAGCCTAAAACATTTCCCATCACTGTCTTTAGATCAGCCATACTTAGCATGTTTTCCCTAAAACTGGCCAATCATCTTTTCGTATCTGTGCATCCTTTTAAACCCAGGCCCATGCTGTTCCCTCAGCCTAGAATGCTCTTCCTCTTCTCAGCTCCTCTTCACCCTCTCACCCCTATCCTGGCCTAGCTAACTCTTTCTCATTCCTGCATCTCAGTTTAAATGTCTTGTCCTCGAGGGAGGATGTCCTTCACCCCCTAGGTTGGGTTTGGTCTCCATCACCTAACATTCTCCTCACCTCAATGTGGCTATTCCTTACCTGTCCACTCCTCCTGCTTGTCTTCAGGTCCTTGGAGGAAGGGACCATGTCTGTCCTGCTCAACATCCCCAGATATTAGCATGGTGCTGGACACATAGTAGGTGCTTGTTTTTTGAACCAATAAATGAACTGTGGGACTTGGAGCTAGCAGAACTTGAAGCAGTGCAAAATGTTCAAATCTCTACTCTTCCAGTTAACTCGATATATGAGCCTCTGCTTACTCACCTGCAGGATAAGATAGTAGTCTGCATTGACAGGGCTGTTGGAAAGGTACGGGTAAGAATCTCTGTGAAAACACCCAGCACCTAGAAGTTACTCCCTAAATTCTTGCCAAGCCTGTGGATGAGAAGTAAATAAACTTGGTGTAATATCCTTATTCAGAAAGTTTGTGTCTTGGGTCAAGGCACAGTGAGTAAGACATAGGTTCTTAGGCTTGGCTGCTGGACTAGAATCCCAGCTCTGTCACTCACTAACTGGGCAGCCTCAGGTCAGATACTTAAACCATTACGTGTCTTGGTTTCCTCATCTGTAAAATGGGAATCATGATCATACATGTCTCATAGGGTTATAGTGGGATTCAGCCTAGATCCGTGCCTGGCATGTTGGCTTCTGTTATTGTTATTACCATGTGATGCTGACAAACACACCGTAAGGTTCCTCCCATGGTCCTCCTTGACAGATGAAGAGAGGTTCCCAGAGAGCGCCCTAGTGTCCTAAGAGACTGCCCAAGGTCAAAAGTGAGGAAATGGCAGCCTTGTGCTTCAAGGCCAGGTCTGCTGCACCCAAATCCCATGTTATTTCCACTCCATCAAAGAAGGAGCTCAAAATAGGCTGTGGCATTTCAGCTAATTTCCTCTAAGCCCTTCCCAAGTAACCAACCACAGGCACACAAAGATGCTCCCCTAAGAGCACCCATTCAGCAGCTGCTAAGTACATGTGCCCGGTGGACCCAAAACATGTAATGGGGCTCATGCTGAGCCAGCTTTTCCTAGGCAGCCTTGTCGGATCTGCAGAAGGGACCTGAGGAGAAGGCTAGGTCGGGGGGGGGGTTGCGGAATAGGAGTTAGAGCGAAGGATGCTGGAGACCAAACTGGACGTAAAAGTGGGGAGAAGAAATGAGAGGCAAGCCACATTTATTGAGCAGCTACTGCGTTCCAGGCACATTACCCATCTCATCCTATAATCACTCAGCCATTGCTATCAAGCATCGGCTATGTATCAAGCCCAGCGCAAGGTCCCCAAGACATCATGGGGAACAGGACACAGGTATCGGCCTCAAAGGGCTCACAAGTCAGAGAGATGATGCATGCACAATGAAGTGCTAGAAGTGGGACGGTAGAGGCAGCGGTGAAAAGCAGGCAGTAACTAGGAACAACTCCAGGAAGGAGGAAGAGGCACGTACCAACGTGTTTATTTTACATACGGTAAAACTGAGGTTCTTGTTTGCAGTCCTGCAGTTAAGTAGCAGAGGCTAACCTGTGGCCCCGGGCCTGTTCTGTCTCCAGAAGTCTCCTCTGTCCACATTCCCTCCAACCCCCTTTCCTCCTCTCCGTGATTATCCAGCCAGGAGATTAATCACATGCTGCTAAGGCTACAGCTACAGTCAGTGGCTAAGATGTCACGAGCTTCTGTGGTCAAACAGAAGTTTCTGGGCCTCTGGGACTGATTCCATTTGAGCAAAAGATTCAGGGGTTGGTCGGTAATGGGATGGGTGGATAAGAAGGAGGGCTCTATCTCTAGTCTGAAGGGACTTCTTGGACAGGCCAGAGGCAACCAAGGTGACAAGCGTAGGAGATGACAAGCTGCTCAGGCTTGTGTGGCTTCAGCCAAGCCTCTCTCCACTCCCCCACCCCCAAAAAGGCCTAGCACATCTAAGGGGCCTTCCTGCTTGCACTTCACTTTTTCCTTACAGACCAGAGCCAAAAAAAAATCACCCACCCGAACCACTAGCTGGACTTGCTAAGTTCCCTGCTCAGTAGATCAGCACATCAGCCCTCTCCCCTCCCAGTTCCCATCCCTGTCCTCACAGGACAAGAAACAAAACTGGAGAAAGCCTCAGTCTGCAAATGTCTTGCTATACCCTAAAGGTAACTTAGCAAAGGTTGCTGAAATTGTGCTTCTGTTCTCCAGACACAGGGACCGTCTCCCACATGCCAGGAGCATAGCAGTTGCCCCTCGCAGGAGTCCTTCCCTTCTGAGAAAGGAACGGAGCATGAGAAAAGGAAGTTTTATGCAGGGTGGAAAAACAGGTCACTTTTCTACACCAACAAGTATGCACTGGTTATACCTGCAGACCAACTCTCAGCTAAGGGAAAGAAGTTAGACAACGCCAAAAAAAAGTCTGTTTTTAATTCAGTCGTCTATTACATACTCTGTGATAATCACCAAATCACTGAGAAATTGTCAAACAAATGATCTCAAGACAAAAATGGAGGGAAAGAGAAGAAAGTATGGAATAACTGAGTTATGCAATTAAAACATCTGTAACCCCCAACAGACCCACCAGACTCACACCTCTCTCTAGGCTCCTCCCCCCAAAAATGAAAAACTGCACCTACATCATGCCTCATGTGCTCTCCCTCACTTAACTACGAAATTGATCAGAGAAAAATGTAATCAATAGCAGCAGGAATCTGATGGGCTTCTTTCTCCAGGAGTCACATTAAGGAAAAGTTGCACATGTAGAAAGAAGAGGTAGTGCTGTAATTAACCCAGGATAGCATTCTGCTGAGGAAGGGGGGGGGGGGAAGGGTTGTGATGTGTTTCAGTGTTCACAGCAGGGAGATTTTTATCTCTTCCGATCCAGTTTATGAATGACACAGGAACTTAGAAGGATTCACATTTCTCCCACTTCCCCTGCAAACATGTTCATCCCTGAGATGGAAATCATTGCCCAAGCCCCAGCCACCAGCCACCCTTTTGCACCCCCTTTTCCATGAATAATCTTTCCAAAATGTCTGCTTGTAGGAGCAGATTCAGAATTTCACGGAGAACTACAGAGACACACACACACAGTGCACAGCACACCCCCTGCAAGCTGGAGAGAGACAAAGATACGAGAGAGGAACGACCAAAAGGAGACACGGCTAACATGCCAGTAAAATAAAACAAAACAAACCCCCGAAACAGCAAAGTGAAAACACATATAGATCCTGTTTGTATTACCCATCCAGGCTATATTTTCACCGCTTCCAGGCAGAGAAACGGCGGGTCGAAGTTTTGTGCCCATCTGACTGTGATGGGAGGGTTGTATTTGAAGCTCTGGGCACGTAGAGATGGAATGAGAAGGAGGCTGAGCTGGAAGAAACACCAAGGGGGGAGGGCAGGGGAGAGAGAGTGAGAGAGAGAGAGAGAGAGGGAGAGGGAGAGGGAGAGGGAGCGAGCTATCTCTAGCTACGCCTTCCTCTGAGCTCCGGGAGCCCAGGAGAGCGCTCATTTTAGGACTGGGGAGAGGGGTAAAAAGAGGAAAGGCAGCCCCCCCCCGCTCTGCCCTGGCCTTGCCACCCCCGAAGGGAGGGAGGACTCCGGCCCAGCGCCCCCCTCCTGGCGGGCCGCCCAGCGAGCCGGGGAGCGCGCGGAGCGAGCGGCGCAGGGAGCTGTCCAGTTCAGCACCACCCGGTAATGCAGTAGGTGGGAGCGCCTCCGCCGGGGGCCGAGCGGGCAGCGAGTGGGGGGGCAGGCGGGCGGCCCATCCTGCAGCAAGACGCCGGCTCCCTTGTTTCCAGGAGCTTTGCAGATAGGGGGAGGGAAACCCGCCTCGATTCTTCGGAAGAAACCCCCTCCCTCCCCCACTTCGCCAACACTACCCCCGCCACCAACAATAACCGCCGCCGCTGCTCGTCCTGCCGCCGCCGCCGCCGCCGTGCCTGCCCGCCCTGCTGCCGCCGCCGCCGCCGCCGCCGCCGCCGGGGCAAAACCATGGAAGGCGAGACCCCCGCACCTGTTCAGCTGAGATCAAGGGCTTACAGAATACTGGGAAGTCTGGTCTGAAACGAAAGCGCCCGAGACCACCCCCTACCCCCCGCCCCGCCAAGGAAGAGAACTGGCGAAGCAAAGGATTTTCATGGCGCAGGCCGCAGAGCCGAGCACGAAGACTGAAGGTTGCATCCCGGCTTTTACAATCTCTAACTGTCTAGGTCCCGACCATGAGAGATTGTGTTGAGAATGCGGCTGTTCCCTGGTTCACTGTGGAAGCCATCTCCAAATTAGCTATCACATATGGAAACTGGAGACCGGAATTTTAGGAAAAGAGATTAAGGCATCTCACTTGGGGGGGTGGGGGGGTGTCTTTTTATTTTTTTCCTTTTTTAAAAAAAAAATTACTGCAACTGGAACAGTTTCTGATCTCAAAAGGCAAGCCTCTCTTCCCGTGTGATCTTTATAATTTACACTCTTTTCTGTGAGCTTTCTTACCTCCCTGTTTTTATATCTCTCCATAGTCTCTAGTCACACATATATCCATTATATTAGTAGTGGAATTATTTTTATTTATTTATTTTTTGCTTTAGTACTCGCACCCTCACACACACTCTCCCGAGAACCAGAAGTCGGTTGGGTGTTTATATAATGAAGAATTATGGGGCTGTTTGATCGAGGTGTTCAAATGCTTTTAACCACCGTTGGTGCTTTCGCTGCCTTCAGTCTGATGACCATAGCTGTGGGAACCGACTATTGGCTCTACTCCAGAGGGGTTTGCAAGACCAAAAGTGTCAGTGAGAATGAAACCAGCAAAAAGAACGAGGAAGTTATGACCCATTCTGGATTATGGAGAACCTGCTGCCTAGAAGGTATTTGATTTCCCATCTCCTCCCCCTCTCCATTTCACCCCTCCCCTTCTCACTCCCCCTCCCCACCCTCCTCCAAATAAGTCCCCTTTACATTCCACCATTTTCTTACTTCACTGCTTCCACCACAGATCAAGGTTGGTTGGGTTAGTTTCAGAGGAAAGAAAATCAGTAAGCAGAAACCATACTCAACTCTCAAGCCTCCACCACCCCCCCTTCCCCTAAACCTCTTCATTGGAATAATCTATGATATGATGAAAACAACAAGAAATTGTCTTAAAAAGTCGAATGAGCTCTGCCTGCTTTGGAATCATTAGGATTTGCCATTTGGTGTAGCATTGCCGTCTACAAGGGGCAAAAATAATTGCTTCTCTCAACGCTGTTCCTCTTTTCGTAATGAAGAATTTGAAAATGCTCTTCCTTTCCCCCTCCTCCTCCCCTTACTCCCCAAAAGTCCCAGACACATCATCATCATCTGCAAATCTCCTTTAAAAAAAAAAAATCTGTTGTTTCTAAGAATCCTTATTTGGTAAATCCTAATTATTCCAGGATCTCAAGCTGAGTTCAAGAGCATTTCGTAATGTCTCTGAGCCACACATATCTTTCTGGGCGACTGGCTGCGTGTGTGTATGTGTGTGCTTTAACGTTTACAAAGTCTAAAAATACATACGTCTCTCACAGGAAACAAGCCCAAGTTCTAATAAACAGCAATTGACTTGCAGGTTAGGCTGAGAACCAGTTCACATCCACGCAGAGTGACATGCCTGCTATCCAGAAGCAATACAGTCAGCATTGAAGCCAACTTGAGCATCAGACATTGTGCAGGGAGGCCGGGAGGGAGGCAAGGGCTTGGGGAGCTTGAGGGGCGGAAGGGGGGACAGTGGACCAGGGGTATCAGCTGTTTGCCTTGATCTTGCAGGGTCACTGAGACATGTGTGTCTGTGCATGTGCTGTGGGCCAAGGGGTCCCCACGGTGTAAAGCCTGGGAGATCAGGGTACAGATGAAGGCATGTGTTTCTGAGATACATTAATAAGCACAGAAAAAAAAAACCAAAAAGCAAAAAACTCCTGCAGGTCATACAACCTGCATTTAGCAACAGACTTGAATATGAGGGACTGCATTTGAATGGCTATATATATATATGTATCCGTATCTGTATGTACAGGCTACAGCTACCCATAGAAAAACGTGAACAGAGAGATACATGTTTCTGTGCAGAGAGAAAGGGTTATGTGCTTTGCTTCTGACATGAACCAATGCCGGAGGCCGTTTGAGGCAGCGCTGGGAAGCGGGGACCGCAGGATTGTTTGTTAAGCTCAACATGGGATAGCGATGCAGGGACTTGAAGCCAGGAGATGGGGGAGAAGAGAGGGAAACGGACGGGAGAGGGAGAAACTGATGTGGCCCCAGGGTCTAACCCAAACTGAGCAAAAGCCGCACTTTGGGAAATGGTTATGTCTGGGAAAGAGCACCAGTTTCGTGCCCCCCTCCCAACATTCTTGGTGCAAACGGTTGAGTGATGGCTGAACATGTTTTGAATAGCTAAGTGACTTCATTGAGCGATGGTTTATTTGACGCATACTGCATTTGGTGCCCTTTCTCAATCCAAACCGCTGCCTTGAACATAGTCTGCAGAGGAGCTGTATGCTGAATACTCTATGCTCTTCCCCAGCCAGAGAATCAATATCAGGAAATTAATAGGGACTGTTTTAAACACACCGGTCCTTAAAAAATGAAAAGCCTTTCAAGCAGCTTGTCATTAACAGTGGAAAGGCTTCCATTTAATTAAACATTTATGGCAGACTTCTATTCCAAAAGAGAAGAAAAGCAAAGTGAATGAGAGTTGCTTTAGGGAAATGATCATAGTAGCAATTTGCCTTCCTTGGATTTTAGTTAGATGGATGGAGATATGCAGCCAAGAAATTAGAGGAAAGATGGAATATGATTTTAGGAGAAATATACTCAGAAATTGCTAAGTTGGTATAAATATACTTGTTATCAGGGTTTTACTTGGAAATTCTTCATTCTGTGATCTCTGAAACATTTTATAATTCCCAGAAGGCAAGAGGACTAGAGGTGGCTTTGGATCACTTGTATATTAAAAGGCTGAAGTATTTTCATTTAAATTCCATCTGTTTGGTGCCTACATCCCCAAATGTGCTGCCCACCCCCTTTAACTTTCTCTCCACGCTGCACCCCCTGCCACCCTCCAACCCCCCCCCCACCCCTAAAAGGGTTAGGATTACAACACTTTCCCAAGGGTTGTGTGATGTGCACCGGAGCTGTGGGTTTGGCCCCTCTCCCAGGCCTGGGGCCTCCGGGCAGTGAGGGGAGGGCTGGGGCAAGCTCCCTTCAGGATGCTATTCCTTTTCCACTTGTAGCCAAAGCACAGGCAGGAAGGGTGGGTGCTCGGGACCCTAGTTCAACCTGGCCTTCAATTTCTAAAGCATCTGTCCCTGTGGGGCTTTGTGGGCCTGGGCCCGCCTTAGGAAGTTGGGCTTTGGCTACTTAGGAAGTGGTTTAAAGATTTTAAGCCACTTATTTTCAAAGACTGCACTGATTTCTGAAGACTGTAAGAGCACTTATTTCTGAAGGTTGGCACAGATGGTTCTCGTGGGGTGTTCCTATACTCGCTTTCTGGAGCATTCAAAATAGGGTCAGCCTTTATGGAGATCATGTTGTCAGTGCTTCACCTGTCCCCCAGTCTATGTTTTTTTGTGAGAAATGGGACTTTCAAAAAAGATTCCCCCATCACCTCTGTATTGTATTTCCTGCCCACACCCCCCAAAAAAGTTGTGAACAGACTTCAAATCTCCCCAAGATGCTGCTGATAACTCCAGATAAAAAACAACCCTGTCTGCTTCTGATCTCTTCCACTTTCTGGTTTTCACTCGGGCTTTTTGTCGCCTGAGACACTTTTTCTTCCATTCACTTCTTGATGAAAATAAAAATCAGAAAATATTTCCCTGCCTCTGTTGCTGCTTTTGAAGTGTACCAGTCTGCTGAAGAATGAGGAGGGACAGGACCACCTGTTAGGGGTTGACACCCAGCAGCAGAGGAGAGGAACCAAGAAGAAGCCACAACCTTTATTATTTTTCCCTCTGCAGAGTGAACAGCCGAGTCTCTGTGTGTGAACCTGAACTCCCTAGCAGACTGGGGGTCCTTAGTGGGACTGATGGGGTGGGATGGGCTGCATGTGGATCCAGGTATGTGGAGCCCGATAGGGGAAGTCCTTGAACTTTTCAGGAAAGCTGCGCTAAGAGCCTCCGAATGGAGAGATGAGTTGGCCCTTTCAGGGAACAGTTCAATAAAATCCACAACAGGACCCGAAAGCATCGCTTCTGAGCGAGGCATCTCTGGGCCGTGCTGTGCCTTGCTGCTCAGGATATTAACCTCTGTTGTCACCTAAAGGAATCATTGTCTCCAGGGGCAGCAAGAAATTCACTCTGTGTTTGCTCTCTCCTGCGCCTCCCTCCCCTCTGTCCGGGCTCCACGGCTCCCCCAGAGGATTTCCAGCCCTGCAGAGGAGGAGTCAGGAGCAGTACAACGCGCCATCAGTAGCAGAACCCGCCCTCCCTCTCTCGCCCCTTTCCTTGCTGTAAAGCAGCGCAGAAATCGTCTTCTCTGTCTCCACTGTTACATTCTCTCCACTGAATTTCCGATTTCCTCTTCCATCCACGGCTTCTCCCATCTTTGCTTCCACGTGCTGCTTGCTCACGGTGGCTCTGCAACCCTTGCTACCTCCCAACTCTCTTTGAGCAAGAAGTGTCTCAATTTTCCTGATAGTTGCATACCCTTTGCGAGGTGGCGAGGGCTCCACGCTGGGTTCAGCCGTGCCTCTCTTGTTCTCCAGAAGGAAAGTTCTCCCTATTTTAGGGATGCCAACAGCCTTTCCCAGATAATCTACCTTTAAGTGTGGATAAGCTGATTATGGAAGTTCTTAATGGGCCATCGCATGATATACCTAATCACTCCAGAATTCCCAAGATTATTTGACCCTTTGTAGGCACTTTGCACACAGTAGGTGCATAAAAATATTTATCAATGGATTGATTTCAAAATTCTTCAAATTATTTAAATTAATTCAAACATCATAAGGACATGTGACAAGCGAGTAATGAAGAAAGGAAGAAGGGGGTGAGGAAGTCAGGAATGTTGGTTTGTTCTTCCTGGTGCATCTTGTTTAAAAGAATAATAACAAATCACAAAATTCATTAATTCAATTCAGAAGGAGTCTGTCATTAGGGTTGTGTGGCTCCTAATGGGCTAGCGGAAAATTATCAGTAGACTCAGTCTCTGCAAGTGAGGAAAAAATAACCAATTGATTTTCTCCCCTTTTCCGCTTTTAAAGTACACCAAAGTCCACTTGGATTGTAATAGTCCCTGGAATAGACACTTTGGGTAGAGAGCAGGCATTATGGACCATCCCCATTTAGGTACCTCAGAATCTTCTATTCTCTAGCAAACCTCTCCACCCAGTTCCCAGGACCCTGAGAATAAATAGTCCCCAAGGTCTTAGGTTCTGACCAGCAGTTTTCCATAGAGCCAAGCCCCACATTCCTAAGCATCCTCACCTGGGAAGGCAAACTTGAACCTTTTACTGAGGAACAAACTCTGCGAGTCCTTGCCCACTCACACTGCCCTTCCCGCCCCCACTGCCCTTCACAGCTGAGCAGAACTAGGCACACAGGAGTGACATCACACACCAAGGCCATATGGGCAGAGCCAGAACTTGAATCCAGGCCCCTCGCTTCCACCCTGCAAGCCTCCAGAGGGCTCTATGCACATACCCTGGCCTACTGTGTGGCCTTGTGCTCATATTCACTGCTAGCACTGGATTTTATTCTGTGTCCCATTAAGCGTCCCCCATCGAGGGCCCAGCCTGAGCCTGTCAGGAAATCTGGGTTCTGACCCACCTGACTCTCCAAACGCCACTCACTCCAGCTGCCCTGTGCTTTGAAGAGAGACAGTTCTGCCGGAACCCCCTCACTCCCACGAGGCGGAAGGAATGCGACACTGAACTTCAGGCCAGACCCACCACGTGCCTCTTTGGGCTTGCCCTTTCATTTTCGGAAGTGTCCTTAATGTAAACTATCCATTGGTTTTATGTTCGCAAGCATTTTTCAGAAAACAGCAAATTTAGGTCCCCTGTAGTCATGGAAGTTTTCAGGGGAAGCTTTGTGGTGTGGGGTGTAGTTGAAACAATTTTGCAGCCACACGGACCTGGGTTCATTCCAAGCACTGCAGCCTGGGAGATCCGGGGTAGGTTCTCTCACCTCTTCAAGCCTGTTTCCTTCTCTGTGAAAAGAAAGCCAAATAGCTTTCTCACAGGGTGGTTTCTCTGACTGACTTGTCTGCGGTTGCAATCAACAACCCCAACCTGTACCCCTCCTACAGTCCTCCTTACTCTGTCTTCTTTTTCTTTACAGAGTACTTACCACCTTCTAGCACAGTACATAGTCTCCTCGTGGTATTTGTTGTCTGTCGCCACCCCTGGACTGCGCGCTCCAAGAGGGCAGGGATTGCGGTCTGTTTTGCGCTTTGCTGTAACCATGGCAACTAGGACGTTGCAAGCCGTCAGCCTTTGTTGGGGCGTGAACGCAGGACGTAGGACGCGGTGGGGATTCAGACATGGCGGTCCCTTCACACCGTCAAAGGATTGTTCTTTCAGTGGTACACGGTGATCAGTGGTGGCAAAAGCATCCTTTTTTTTTTTTTGACATTCCAGAAAATAGTGAACTTGACACAGAGGAGGGCCAGAGGGTGGGAGAGAGAGAAAGAGAGAGGGAGAGAGAGAAGGGAGAGCAGTGTTCAACACACAAGGGATAAGAATAAGGAAAGATAACAAAAAGGAAAAGTGTTTGGAGAAAAAATAAATGCCTGAGAAGGAAGTGCTGGGGGGTGAGCGTCCTCTAAATAGATCCTGGCCGAGCTTTCCTGCCTCCACATCGTCCAGAGCGGCTGTCACAGAGATCCTGCGGGAGAGCTTCCCCTGAGCGTTCGCTTTCAGGTCAGGCGGGAGGAGAAGATACCGGACGAATGATGCAAAAGATTTTTAACCTGTTCAAAATTCGATGGTTCCTTTTAGCCTCAGATATAAGTATTGTGGCCGAAAGACCCATATTCAAATGATATATGCATTTTCAGTTTCTGGGTTAGTTTATAGGTACAGATCAGGCCATTCCTTCACTCATTTATTTGTTAAATCTTTGATGAAGTTCTGCAAAGCGCCAGGTTGAAGTCAGGATGGGAAGTGGCTCCTTTCAGGGTCACAGCCCTCAGTCCTTAGAGCCTACTGGGAGAGAGAGGCCCTAATTCAAAGAATATGTATACACACATATATGTAAATTACAACCATGATAAGCGTTCTCAAGGGAGGTCGCATGGGACTGTGAGTTCAGAATATCGAGATGGTATCTAATCAGAGAAGGCTTCCCTGAGGAGGGGACACGAGAATGAATATCTGAAGGAGGAGTAGGAGTTAATTGGGTGAAGAGAGGAAGAAAGGCCATTCCAGGTCAGAGGGCAGCAAGTGCAGAGATCAGTGAGGAAGAGCGAGGCGAGGCCTGGGTGAAGGCTGGTGGCTGGAAAACAGAGCTGGAGGTGAGTCTGTAGTGAGGTGACAGTGCTGGATGGTATGGGGACAGGGGTGCAGAAGTAGTTTAAGTCCCAGAGGTGTGTGGCCTTGTTAGTCTTGTTAAAGAGCTTTGTTCTTTGACTTTTGGCTTCTTGCTTATAAGCTGGGTGAACTTGGACTAGTTAATTTCATCTCTGTGCCTCCTTTGTGCCATCCGTTTAGTGACCGCCTCTAGGGTCATTGTGAGGATTCGAGCCCCACTCCCTGCTCCTCCTGCTTCCATCCCAATCTGATCATGCTGGTCTCTTTGGCCTCCAAACTCCCCCTGAGAGTACAGAGAAGGGAGGGAATAGATCGACTCAACTCCAATCAACAAAATTCAAAATCCACTCAGTGGAGGTGTTGACGGCAGGTGCCAGCCCTGTGCTAACACAGGAAGGCAGTGGTGAGCAGGCCCCCCATCCCGAGGACCATCCAGGTGAGTCCCCACAGGGGATCCCAAAGAACAGGCATCTCGCCAAACGGCTCCACTCCATACCAGACATTTGACAGAGCCTGTTGCCGCCTCTCCTCCCCCTCCCACAAGTTCAGAGAGATTCCTGGCATCTCTTCCAATCGGTTAGGATCATCGAGGATTTGAGCTGGAATTTGAATGCGGCTCAGTTATATCCAGCAGACTTTTTGAAAATAGGAATGAGAGAGGAGAGCTCTTCATCCCCAATGCCAAGAAATGCATGTCAACCGTTTTGGGATCGTTGGTGAGCTGCGTGGGCCTTGCGGCATTCTGGTCCTCTCTCCTGGCTACGAGAGGGCCTTCTTCTCCCACTTCCCTCTCCCCTCGGTTCCCAGGCACGATCAGTTATAAAGTGAACCATCTACTGAAACAGCTTTTGGGGGAGGAGAGAACGAACTCAATGGACACATCAATTGTAAAACACACTCGAGGTTCAGAAACCTTGGAAGCTAAAATATGTGCCTTAGAAGCATATGAAGATGCTAAGCTATCTTGCTGGCAGTGGGAAATGCAGGCAGGGCGCTCAGAGAGCCTGAGGGATTTCACCAGTACACAGCGAGGGCCTTCCCGTGACTCGGGGAGCAGCAGAAGGCAGAAGAGTGTGGTCCTACAGCATCTTTCTTGACAAGGCAAAGGGTGACAGTGGATCTCTATCCAACAGCCGTTCCCTGAGCAATGGCAGGTACTGTGTGAGAGTCTAGGACAGAGTCAAAGGCTCAGTCCCTGACCTCGGGCAAGAAACACTTCTTGTCTAGCACTGAAGACACAGCAGTAAACAGACTATGACGACAGCACAGCACAAAACACAAGCACAGGGGATTCTGGGAGCACAGAGACGGCGGGGGGTGGGGGGCGGGGGGCGGGTGCCGTGGGAGACCGGGTTCTGAAGGATGCGTAGGAGTGAGCAAGCTAGGGAGAGGAAGAGCACCTCAGACTGAAGGAAGGGCCAGGTGCAGAAACAGATGCCCAAGCTGCCATGCCAATGGTCCCGCGCGGCTGGAAGGGAGAAGGCAGGGAGGAGTGAGCCTGGGAGGCAGTGGGGATGTGCTCCCAACGGAACAAAAATGGCTCACAGGGCAGTATGTGTTTCAGCATGGGAGAAAAGGAGGCCCAGGAAGGCTCAAGCAAGGACAGCCAGTGGCTTTACCCATTAGCAAGCTCACTGGATGTTGAGGCTTTCCCGGAGGGCACCAGGGGTCGGCCGGAGCTGGTGAGCTTTACTGGGAAGGGGTGAGGCACAACGTGGAGGTTGTTGCAGTGAGCAGGTGACTTGCACAGAGTTGGTTGTAGTAAACAGAGAGAAGAGAGAAGATTATAAGGGATGCACAAAACAGGTGCATCGAGGTCTTCCCTTCTCTTCTGACTTCCCGGTATAACCGCCTCCCCCCCAGCCCCCGCGGTTACAAAGATGCAGGAAGTCTCTGCTCAAATGTCACCTTCTCAAGGAGCCTTCTTGACTACCCTATTCTAAAGAAGCCCCCAGTCCTGTTACCCTCTTTCCGTTCCCTCTTCAACCTTTAACATTGACTTTTCCCTTCCTAGCATTTACTTGTCTGTGATCCGTGTCCCCCTATAAGACTGAATGCTCCAGGGGCGCCTGGGTGGCTCAGTTGGTTAAGCGACTGCCTTCGGCTCAGGTCATGATCCTGGGGTCCCAGAATCGAGTCCCGCATCAGGCTCCCTGCTCAGCAGGGATTCTGCTTCTCCCTCTGACCCTCCCCCCTCTCATGTGCTCTCTCTCTCTCATTCTCTCTCTCTCAAATAGATAAATAAAATCTTAAAAAAAAAAAAAAAAAAGATTGAATGCTCCATGAAGGCAGATGCCGCATCTGTCTTGGCAGACAGAGAGAGTGCTGAGGAGCCACACGTTGGATCAATGACTAAAGAAACAGCGCCTGCCCTCAAGGAGCTCCCATCGAGAGAGGGGACAGGCTCCTAAACAAAATCTCCCAGCATCCTCTTGACCAGTCTTTTCCCCTAGGCTTGGCCGGAACCCCTTTGTGAAAGACTCAGAATAGGCAGGTGATCCCCCTTGCGCCCTGCACCCTGGGAGGCTCTCTGGGGGCGGGGGTGCCTCGGGGCCACAGCTTCGGCATAAAGCTGCAGGAAGCTGATAAGCTACAGCACACCTGCTCCCTCCCAGGCAGCAGTCACCTTTTCTCTCAATCTAAATCCTTGTTCCTTATCACCTGGCCCAGAGGCACTGCTTAGCAGCCCTGGGTCGGCTCTGAGGAGCCCCCGCTCCTTTCCCTTGCTGACAGTCTTCATTCACTCTTCCCTGAACTTCCTTGACCTTGGTTAGTCTTCCGGCTGCTAACAAGAATGCCGAGGATTAGGTATGAGATCCCAGGTGCACGGTTGCTGGGGCCTCGTTGGACGGGGAATCAGCAACTTGCTTTGCTACCCTATCAACATGCCATTTAAATCCCCTAGCGCCAGCCTCTCTCTGGCCTGGCTGTGGGGCAAAATTCACTGGTGACTGGCTGTTGCTGACCCCGAGACCTTTATTCCAGTCTTGACCCACTGCTCTCCTCTCTCGCTTTCTCTGCATAAAGGATCATGCATTCTTTTCTGTCACTTCCGTCCCCACACCTCTGATCCTTCATCCTTCTTGAATTGTCCCTAAGGTTGGAAACCTTTCCCCCCAGTTTTCCTCCGATATATTTTGCAAAGGAGGTAACCCTGACATCACTTTGAAACTCAAAATAACTAGAATAATAACAGCTAATCACACATTGAGTGCTTCCTTTGTGCTAAGCACTATTTAGATGCTTTTCAGAGGTTAGCTCTTATTTAACCTTTACGATTCTGAAGGTATATACGGCGATGCCCATTATCTCCATCTTAAGTAACTCACCCGAGGTCATACAGCAGAGCCCAAGCTGTCCATCCCCAAAACCTGTGCACAGCCTTCTGTTACACTAATTATATTTGCAATTTTCCCCTAGCCCCCAAATTTATAAATAAATATCTCGGAGAAGTTGAAGGCAAGGCTGAGCAGAAATTGCCATTTGTACTCCACGCATGATGAAGTCTTCAAAACTTTGGAGCGTCAGTTTGGATAGGCTCCCTACCCAGGACAGAGTGGGGAAAAGTGGCCGGGCTGCCAGTTTTTTCTCATTGCTTTGAGAACAGAAGAATGCCTCAAAATGCATGGATATCCCTCTCTCTGCAGTTCGTGGAGGGGGAGAGGGTGCATATACCCTCTCCCCCACCCTCTGCCAAGAGGGCCTGTTCCCAACCACATTCTGCTTGTCTCCAGGATTCGGCTAAATTGCCACTTCCCCAACACCTCAGCTGCCTCCCACCTAGGTGACATCCCCTCCCTCTTTCCTCCCCCAGCGTCCACATATGCCTCTAACACATCTTCCATCTTCCCGTTGCTTGTTTCTGGTTCTGTCTCTACTTCTAGACCATGAGTTCCCTTAGCCACTTCATCAATAAAATTCACTGGGTTACTACGTGCCAAGTACCATCCTATTTAAAAAAGGTGAGAAGATGTGGCCCTGCCCTCCAGGAGCTTATGCTCTAGTGGGGGATATAGGGACACAAGCAAGCACACTCAGGGTGGGGACCTTGCTCCAGGAAGAGGTGTGAGAGAGCACGGATTGTTCAGGGGACCACACAAGGTTTCTGGTATGGCTCGGAGGGGAGGTAAGGGAAGGTATTAGTACCGAGGGACAAGATTGGACAGAGCCCACATCGTGGAGGGACGGCTATGCTGTGCAAGGAGACCAGAGAGGAGATTGTCAAGAAGGGAACGACACGGTCAAACTCGCACTTTGGGAGGATGGTTCAGGAAGTGGGGATGGGAAGAGGAGGAGGAGGACAGAGCAGGGACTCCTGGAAGGAGAGGATTGCACAGTCTGACAAGTGATGAAGCAGCTGACCCAGGGAAGGGGACTGACCCCAGAGGATCCACAGGACCTGGGGACTGTTGTTGAGGAAGGTGTGACAGTGAGTGACCTTGTCTGAAATGGGGCAAAGAGGAGAAATCTGCAGGGAGAAGATGGTACCTTTCATCTTGGATAGAGGGATTCCAGATCTGTGCCCCCCAGGCCTCGCCAGTGCCAGGCATGTAGTAGGAGCTCAGTGAGTGTTTGTTGAATGAATGAATGAATGAAGAAAAAGACATAGAACATAGTTTTGCATCTAGAGATTAGGATACATATTTAATCTCAGATTTTCTCCAGCACCTTCATAATCAGAGGATATTCCAGCCAGGCCTGGGTTCAAATCCCAGCGTTACCCCTTATCAGCTAGGTAACCTTGGACAAGGAACGGCACCTCTCTGGCTCGATTTTCTCTTGTGTAAATGGGAAAAGTTGTATCCTGCCTGTTACGGATCACACTTCCTGACCTATAGCAGTTGCAAACAGTGACCTGCCCAGGAGTTGTGTGTAGCCCTCAAATCCTCCACACATGAACTTCCCTATAAAAATCCCTTATTTTCGGCTTCTCTTGAGAAAAACAGTCAGGTTTTTTGTAAGCGCGGGGTCCCTTTCCTGTTTGGCCCCAGTTGGCAGGGGCAGGGCAGGCAGCAGACAGATGTCCCTCCAGGGGTTGCAGGGGCTCTGCAGTCCCCCAAAGTCCCCTCTGCTCCCAAGCATCTTCCCTGGCTGCCCTGCCTCGAATGCCCAGCTCCTCTGATGCCAATGGCAAATTGTAGGCGGAGGCTGTGTCTCCCGATGGCCCCCAAGTGCTGGAAATGTAAGCAAACCAAGAGCAGCCCAGGCAGGGCAGAGCCACCAATGGAGTGAACCAAGCCATGCCTCTGGAAATAAATGCATGGAGAGCCAGCGGTCCCCTGGCAGTGGCTGCTGACGGGGTTGATTCAGGGGGAAGACTAGCCTCACCGGCCCCCGTTCATAAAGCATCTCTACAGGAACTTGCTGCTTTTAAAGAGAGGCTGTCGCCCACTTTATGCCACCCCCATAGTTTCTCTTTCAGAGTTTGACATTTTCTGACCTTGACCCCAGTTCGGGGGAAAGTGCACCCTGTCGTGCAGGCCACGTGGTGTGCTTTATTCAATAACTAAATGGCAGGCGCCAGGGAGTCAGCCCACATTGTGGGGCCAGCGGAGAGAGAGCGGGGGTGTTGCTGGAGCACGGGGGGCACAGGGGATTCTCTACTTTCCGTGGTTGCCTCACAAAGCTTCATAGAGAAGAGGAAAATTTCCAGAGTCTTCGGGGGAGGGAGGAGGGAGGCGCCCTGCAATTGCTCAGAACGGATAGGATATGAAGGTAAAGCCATGCCGTTTGATCTGTGGGAATGGCCAAATCGGATCCCGTTTGACACATGTTGGATGTTTGGTAGGCAAGGCTCTGTGCTGATTCGTGGAGCTCAGACACCAGTCAGCTCCTGCGGAAGGGGGTCTGCGCTGATCCCCGCTGCTGACATCACCCATCCTCTTCCCAGCCTCTCCTGCCTACCTCATTGTCTTCATCATGCTTTCTGCTCTCTGAATTTGTCTAGAGTGTATATTATTTCTCTCCCAACCAGAATAGAAACTCTGGGAGACCAGGGTCCTTGGTCTGTCCTATTTACTGCCATAGCCCCAGGACTGAGATCAGCGTCTGGCACATAGTAGGTACTTAGGAAATGTTCGTTGGATGACAGAAGGCAGGCCCCTGCTCTGAAAGGGATGGAGGCCTAGCAGAAGAGACAGAGCCATACAAAAGCATGGGGGCCAGTGAGCTTGGGCACTGATAAAGGTGTGTGCATGGGCGGGATGAGACAACAACTGTATTTGGGGAGGTCAGGGAAGGCGTTCTCGGGAAATGCCCTTCACAGTGGGTTTTGGAGCATGAATAGGAGTTTGCCAAGGAGATCCAAAGAGAACGGCTCAAAGAAGGACATGACACCACCTGAGGCCGCCCCCGTGAGGGTGAGGCCAAGGACAGAGCAGAGGGCCTCTTCTAGAGCAGCATTTTCAAACTGTGATGGAAACACTAACCCCCTGGGGGTCTTACTGACCCACAGGTGCCGATGCGGTGGGGTCCAGGCAGGGGGCTGAGATGCTGTTTCTAGCTCCCAGGTAAGGCTGATGTCACAGGTCTGCAGGCCACACTTTGAGAAGCAAGGTTTTGGAGCATGGCCAGGGGACGTGGATCTAAATCCTACCTCTGCCACCAGCCACCTGGGCCTGTTTGCTCACCTCTGAAAGGAAGATCACAATCTTTCTCCGAAGCACTGAATAAGTTCAGAGCACCTGAACTTGGTAAAGCCATTAGTTTAGTCCCAGGCACTTCCCGTCAGTATGTTTCAGCTAATGTTGTTATTTAGGGTCAACGGTGGTGCCCACAGGTATGACAGGAATGGATGGTTTCCCCTGAGAGCTGATGGTGTTTGAGGGTCTCCTGTGTGTTGGGCCGAGTCCTAAGGACCACACGTATGTCACCTTGCTTAGGCTACACAGCACTCTGTGATGTGGGTGTTATGATTCTTATCTTCCCTGTAGGAAATGGAGGGAGTGTATTAGTCTCCTATTGCTGCTGTAACAAATCACCACAAAGCTTAATGGCTTAAAATAACACCAACTAATCACCTTGCAGTTCTGGAGGTCAGGAGTCTGAAATTGGTCTCCCTGGATTGCAATCAAGGTGTCAACGGGCCTGTGTTCCTTCTAGAGGCTCTAGGGGTGAATCTGTTTCCTGGCCTTTTCCAGCTTCTAGAGACTGCCCACATTCTATTGGGGCAGAAAGGCTTCCTCCATCTTCAAAGCTGGCAGGTGCCAGACAGAGTCCCTCCCATGTTGCATCCCTCTGACTCTGACTCTCCTGCGTCCCTCCTCCACATTTAAGGACCCTCATGATTACATTGGGCCCGCCTGGATAATCCAGGATAATCTCCCTCTCTTTAAGATCAGTTGATTAGCAACCTTAATTCCCCCTTGCAATGCAATGTAACATATTCACGGGTTATAGGAACTGGGGTGTGGGCATCTTCAGCAGGCCATTATTCTGCCAGTACAGGGAGTGAGTGTTTAAAGATCCCCTAATGTCACAACCTCAGAATGGTACTCCTGGAAGGGATTTTAGAGCTTGTATCAGGAAGGATTAGACTTGACAAGTAACAGAAACATAAAATTAACAGAGGCTTAAATAAGACAAAAGTTTATCCTCTCTTAAGTAAACCAATCTGGAGACACGTAGTATAAGTTTGGTCTACAGGTGCCACAAATAGGTTAGCAATGCAGGCGCCTACCAGCTCCCTGCTCCACCATCCCTATGGTGTGGCCTTCAACCTCACAGTCTAGAATGGCTGCCAGAGCTCCAGCCACTGTCTTCACATTCCAGGCATCAAGGTGGAGAATGGCACAAAGAGACACAGGCAGAGGGCACCTGTCACATGGTTCTTAAGGAAATTTCCTAAAAGATATCACACATTTTTGCTTCGGTCACTGGCCAGAAGTGTGTCACCTGACCATACATTCACTATAAGGAAGTCTGGAAAAGATCCTCTTTATTCCAGGTTGAGGGAAAGTATCTAGCAGTATATCCAGGGAGCTCATCTAGTCTAGACCCTCACCTTGTGACCAAAGAATCTGAGGCCCAGAGAGATAGGGGATTCTGCAAGTGCCATGGAGCTAGCCAGCCACAGACCAGGAGCCGGATGCCCTGCTCCCTCCCAGCGTTTAGTGCAGAGCCTCCAGCACCCGGCTGGGCACTTAGCACATAGTAGGAGCTCAGTAATGCTTGTGGAACCAACGGGATTTTGCCATCCTGCAACACCAAAAAATTCCCTGTGGACCACATACTCTGCCTCTCTGTGGGCAGGGCCGCCTGCTCTCCTGGGTCTCTATCCCATTGCTCCCGCTTACGCCTCTGTGCACCCTCGGGTGAGCTCCAGGCTTCTCTACCTGTCCCACAAAGTCACACGGAAGGGCAGTAGGATCTGACAAAAGGGAGCCCTCAGATAGCACTGATAAACAGAGGAACGGGGGCATCTGCTTGGAGATGGGGCTTTATGTCTGGGGTGGGGGGAGGGGTGGCCGGAAACGATCTGGCATTCCTTAGTGGCAGTGTTCGTGCCGACACAGTGCAGTGGGGGATGGAAGCTGATCAAAGCCCAAAGCCAGGCGGCAACCCATCTCCCCACGGGCTGCAAAAGCCAAAGGTCGGGCATCTGCTGCCCTGCCAGTTCAGAAGTGCACAAAGATCGTGTACTTTCTCAGGCTTCTCTGTGTTCAAGTCTCTGTCTCCTCAAGCAGGTGGTAAGGCCCTTGAGACAGGGGGCTGTCAGACCTGCCTATGTGCCCCCTTGCCCCGTGGGGTGCCTGGCACATGATGGGCACTTGGTCCATAAACGGGGGATTGTCTGATCAGTCAGAATGCAATAGCCAGCGTCTGGCACATAGTAGGCTCTCAGCAAACTGTTTTAAGGAAAGAAGGGATAAAAGGAAGAAAGGAAGGAAGGATGAAAAGACAGATGCAGGAAGGGAGGGATCCATTGGTCTGAGTCTTGGCTCGCCATGGAAGTAGTGGCTCAGAGAACAGGCTGCTCTCCCGGCCTCAGCCCAGCAAGAGCGGAGTCCCTCCCCCAGGACCGAGTTCACAGGAGAACAGAAGAACCTGGCCCGGTAAGGTCTGTTTCAAAGGGCCTCCCCTCTAGCTTGAGAACACTGTGCCTTTCGGCCTTCCCAGGGGGCCTCGGTGGCCACAGTGCCTGGCACCAGGGTTCCAAGGACATGGCCAGAGGCAGGATAGGCGGGGTGGCTGATGCCTGCGAGGGAAGAGTACCACAGGGGAAAAGAAGCCACCCCCACCCCATGTCTAAGACAGTGGCTTAAAAAGGGAGAGACTGGGAGAGCAGGAGGTGGGACCAAGGAACAAACGGGAAGCAGAAGCGCAGCAAAACAAGGTTGGTGTTGGGGGGAGAACATGCAAAGGATGGGCAGAGGCCGCTGGGAGGGAGGGAAGACGGCCGGGCATGGGGGCCATCCCCTCTCGGAGCAGATGGAACAGCGGAGCCAGAGGGTCCATGACAGTTGGTGGGAGGGAAGAGGAACAGGAGCAGAGTGCGGAGAGGGGCCTGCCTCACTCCAGGCAGCGACAGATACCCCGCTTCCAGCCCCGAAAACACTGCAGGAGGAGAATTCACCCAGACCCAGAGAGTTCAGAGAATAACCAGGCAGGGGAGGAATATTCCTGGACTGAGGGATGAAGCTGCAAAGCCTGTGGTCAGGACTGAGGCTAAAATTACAGGCCAGGCGACAGGACCGCACACCAGAGCAGCCTGGGACCATAGATTTTCCCTAGAATCCAACCACATCCTGTCCTAGTTTCTTCCCTGATTGATTAAGCAGCGCGATCCAGCAGAAAGAGCTCTGTTAGGGCATCAGACGGGCGTGGGTTTGAATCCCGACCAGCTCCACAACCCCGGGGAGGGGGGTGATTCTCTGCCATTTCTCATCTGCCACAGAACACAGGAATAATAATGCCTACCACGCAGTGGGTTACAAAATTTAAAATAATCTCTATAAAGGACTTGTACACAGAGTAGGGGCTCAAAAGATCATCGATGTTGCAAATCAAGATTTCCCAGCCTTCAGTCATTTGGGTACCGCCTTCATTACGTTTGCCATATCCAGGTACCACCTATGTTGTTATTAATTGAATACTTCTCTAACTGATCCTGTTTTAGCCTCATCCTAAGCAATAATAGCCAAGGAATCACTCGCTTAATGCGCTAGTGAAAATTTTAACACACGTTAAAAATACTCCACTTAAATCTGTTGAAATGGTCATCCCTCTACCAACTAAATTCATCTCAGATACCACAACAGCCCATCATTCACTTCGCAAAAGCACCATTCTGACTTATAAACCATCCACCAGGTTTGGAAAATATGGAGAGACTGGTGTCTCCTCATCCCCATTACTCATAGGCTTTCTTCTTTAGTGATAGAGGGCCACTGGGGTGGAAAGCAAAGAGGTCAGAGGCCAATCCACAGAAATTGCTTGGACTCCAAGAGCCTTTCTGTGGCATAGGGAACACTCAGCTCTTCGTTAAAATTTGACCCATGCTTACATCTCTGGAAGGACAATGGTGTGGACTACAGCCCAGAGAGAGGTCATGAGCCTATCTCCTTTGCTGACAGATGAGCCTGAGCTGAAGGACTTGCCCTCTGTCTTCCTGTAGGTCTTCACCCAAATGACTGAAGGCTGGGAAATCTTGATTTGCAACATCGATGGTCTTTTGAGCCCCTACTCTGTGTACTCTGTGTGCAAGTCCTTTATAGAGATTATTTTAAATTTTATAACCCACTGCGTGGTAGGCCTTATTATTCCTGTGTTCTGTGGCAGATGAGACGGGAGAGAATCACTCCCCTCTTCCTTTCCTGAAAAGGGTCAGGAGATGCCCCCTCCCAAGACCACCTAAGGGAGAGGAATTAGCTCTTTCCTCTGCATCTACTAGAAGTGAAGGGATTTCTTTCTCCACCCTAGAGTCTCTCAAACATTGAGGGATTTGCCCCTAGTGTGAAGAAATGCTATGAGATTTCTCAGTAATGACTGTCCTTGCGGAGGGGGGGGGGTGAGGCCCCAGCCTTGTAGTAATAGTAATGACTGTCTTGCATGACAGTAATGGCAGAAAGGATTTGGAGGGATCTAAGACAGGTTTGCAATTATGTGGGTTAGGACTCCAGGTGTTGGGTCAGAGCAGAGGAACACAGGTGTGTCCTTCCCTACCTTTGGTCCTGACTCAACCACTTGGTTTCACAGGTTCATCTATAGAGCATGCTCTTGAAATGGTAGTGTTGAACTTCACCCCGAGCATGTTTATCCTGAAGATCCAGCACTGTCTCATTACAGCCTAGACTGCTGAAAAGAGACAGTTATTTCTTAAACAGTTGAACAAATCAACACTATTAAAGGTATAAACTAGGGCGCCTGGGTGGCTCAGTTGGTTGGGCGACTGCCTTCAGCTCAGGTCATGATCCTGGAGTCCCGGGATCGAGTCCCGCATCGGGCTCCCTGCTCAGCGGGGAGTCTGCTTCTCCCTCTCCCGCTCCCCCCTCTCGTGCTCACTCTCTCTCTCTCTCTCAAATAAATAAATAAAATCTTTAAAAATAAATAAAGGTATAAACTAATTGCTGGGTATTAACGTGGGGGGTTGGAAATAAATCACCATCTATGCAGCCATGAACAGAGAGGCTGGGAAAGACAGGATACCTCAAAGAAAGAATTGAGAGCAGTGTGCTTTCCCTTTGGAGGGGCCTGAGCTGTCGTGAACTAGTTGGCTCTAAGAGCCCCCTTTGGGATGGCAGGCGTGGGGGAAGTAAGCGTTCTCACAATGAAGCTGATGGGATTTTAATAGCCAGACAGATGGCCTGAGAAAAAAAGGAAGATTTTTTTTCAAATGAGGGAAAACACTTCCATAGCTTCCCTTCAATTAAAACAAAGTGAGAGCCCTCCATGTCGGGAAGATTTATCACCATTATTAGTATTGTCAGTTTGGAGGTCTTCTTTTTAATAATTGCACGATTAAGCATCAATAATAAAGTAGGGTAGTATTTTCCAACAAATTAGAGGGTGTAGCTGTCCACTGACTTTCAATGCAATTATTATCACTTTGGCTTCATTGGATTTCACAATTTAATAATGATCCCAAATAATTGTGTTGTTGCTCTTCTTATTTATACAATCAAACATTTATTACTTATTGGATTTTTTAGTGGCCATGCTCCTAGCAACTGCAGGTTCCACACAAGCCACCAGTGAGCAGCCAGCATTTCTCAAAATCTTGTGTCACAAAGCCTAGGAAGAGGAGGAAATGCAAAGAAAAGGAGGTCTTCAAAAAGAAAGAGAGGTTAGAGAGGGAAGGAAGAGAAGAAAACATCTGCTGAGCACCACCCCCACCCCCGCCCCAGGTACTAAGGGCTTTTATTGTCTCCTCAGAACAACACGCAGCATCTGTGTTAGGGTCTCGTGTAGCAGGGAGGAGACTAAGGAGCTCAGAGATTAAGTAAATGGCCCAAAGTGGCACAGCTAACAGGTGCAGAGGCGGGAGTCAGGTTCAGGGCTCCCTCTTCACCCTATTCACTCCAGCAGGGGGCTTCCTGCCCTGTAGCTCCTTCTCCAGGTATTACCACACTGTGAGAATCATCCCTGTCCCTGGAGATGGACTATCCAGAGGCTAAAAGGTAGCAAATCCACAGGGGAATCCTGCCTCCTGGTCTGCCTATATTACACTTCCCTAATTCAGTGATCCGATTCTCCTAATGGCTGAACATTGTAAAGATAAGCTGATGCTGGTCCCCAAAAGCATGCAGCCCAGGCATCCTTTGGCTGTACCAAAAATGGACACCATAGGGAGAGGAGGAAGGGACATTCCATAAGAAATGTACATGTACCAAGTGCATGTCTACCGTGGGCTGGATACTTTGGGAGTTACAACTGTATAGACCTTCTTTCATTCAATCCCTACAGTGTTTCCTGCATGGCAGTGATTCCCGTTGCACAGATGAGAGAACTGAGGCCAAAAGAAAAATGACCTTTTCAGGTTAGTTGTTGGTAGAATTTGGATTTAAATCCTGGAAACCCGGTGGATTCCAAACATTAGTAATCAATTTTACTTCAGCATCAGGATCATGAATCTCGATAAAGGACAAAAGGAAGGAGTGGGAGAGATTAAGGATGTGACCTGAAAAGAGACTGAGAATAAAGGTGGTTGCCCAAGGGATGATGGATTTGAGTCCTTTCCTGTCCAAAAGCTGACACTCAAATCCAATTCAGCAAGCACTCACTGGTTGTCAACAATATGCGCATCATGGCCCTAAAGCACCAGGTGCCAACCAAAGGTTTGGATTTACTGCCGTCTTCCATTTTAGAAACTTTTGATGCTGAATAAAGAGATGTACTATTTTTCCCCAGGAAAGATAAAATAACTTAGTAGCTCTTCACTGTGCTGTTTCCAAATAAGAAAGTTCTGGTCTCTGTACTAGAGCGTTTGGAAGCATTCTCTACGTGCTAAGTTGCTGCATCAGTTACCTTTAGGCTTTGAGCTCTAAACCAACTGCAAGTGAGGGTGAAGGTCTGAAGAAAAAGAAAAAGGGAAAAGTCACAGAAATACAACCAAAGAGAAAGAAAAAGATGATAGGTAGATAAATGATTGATAGATAGATGAATGGATGGATAGATAGATTGACCGATCAATAAAGATAGGCAGACCTTGAGCTTCTAACTTATGAAGAAAGCAGATAAAAATTTTTAAATAAAATAAAACATAGGACATGATTTTTCTATTTTTCTTTCCTAATCTTTATTTAAAAAATAAGTTTATGGGGCGCCTGGGTGGCTCAGTCGTTTGAGCATCCAACTCTTGGTTTCGGCTCAGGTCATGATCTCAGGGTCATGAGACTGAGCTCCACATTGGGCTCCATGCTCAGTGAGGAGTCTGCTTGGGGTCCTCTCCCTCTGCCCCTGCCCCTGCCTCTGCTATCTCTCTCTCTTTCTCCCCCTCTCAAATAAATCTTAAAATTTTTAAAAAATAAATTTATAAAAAGGCTGACAGGAGAAAAAGAATGAAAGAGTGCAGGACAGAATCAGAGTTGTTAGATGTGGTGTGCTGGTAACAATGAAGGTAGCAATGAAGGAGGTGATGGTTGTGGTGGTGATGGTGATAATGGTAGTGGTGGTGATGATGGTGTTAGTGGTGGTGGGGGGGGTGATGGTGGTGATGGTGACGGTGGTGATGGTGGTGGTGATGGTGATGGTGGTGTTGGTAGTGATGCCACATGGTGATGGTGGGGGTGATGGTGGTGATGGTGACAGTGGTGGTAGTGGTGCTGGTGGTGCTGGTGGTGATAATGGTGGTGGTGGTCATGACAGTGGTAGTGATGGTGGTGATGATGGTGGCAGTGGTGGTGGTGATGGTCGTGGTGGTGGTGATGGTGTTGGTGGTAGTGGTGGTGATGGTGATGGTGGTGGTGATGGTGGAGATGGTGATGGTGGTAGTGGTGGTGGTGTTGGTAGTGGTGGTGGTGATGGTGGTGGTGATGGTGATGGTGACGGTGGTGGTAGTGGT
>NC_138373.1:149597448-149644914 GCF_054177405.1 Leptonychotes weddellii | reverse complement strand
AGCAGGCTCTTCCTGCATCAAACACAAGTGGACCGCCGGACAGGGACGAGTAAACAGTTACAGAAAGGAGGACGAGGCTCCAAAAGCCCTCTCGCACCCTCCCTCAACCACCTGCCCCCAGCCCAAGGTCATTCACCCGAATCAGTCCCCAAAATTGATAGTACATAATGTCCTTGTCACCCGATAGCTGCTTAGGAGCTTTTATGAAATGCAAAAATGATTGTGGTCTGGTTCCTAGTGGCTAAATAAAAATCATTTGTGATAATTGAAACATATTTACTTTTTAATTAGGTAGCAGCCGAGAATGAGGAGTCCCTGGAGAGCAATCTCCTATACCCTCTTAAGGAGTCCCACTGACATAGCGAGGGGGGTGTTTGGTGGCTGGTGTCTTTGCTCTTTTCCACATTTTCCTGTAAAGACCTCTAGCCCCGGGCTATCCACAACACTTCACCAGGACTGTTCACACATCATATTTTTTTAAAAAAAGAAAATTCAAAATGCTGACGGATATGCTGCCAACAAAATGATTTCTTCAAAAATAACCTAATAACTGAACATCAGATTAAGGCACGGGCAGCTGTGCAGTTTCCTCCGGTCATGCCAAGGGCCAAAATAACTGTCTGCCCTGGGTTGTGCTGAAAACTTTGAGAACGTTGGCTCTGTCGGAGGGCTGGACATTCCAGCAATAACACAAACCACGTGTCTTTGGGGAGAGGGGGTGTGATGACATCAATGACCCGAGTAGGGTTTGAGGAGTGGGAGAATCAGGTCAAATCCCTGTAAATGTACCTGGGGAGAGAAACGTTTGCCGCCAGAGGTAGAGCCGTGTCTTCAGCATTAAAAGAAGGGGCCAGTGTCACCTGTAGAAAGGGAAGGTAAGCGTCTGGCTCTGGTCCACTGGGGCAGGGGAGGGGAACAGGTGTGAATGACTAGCATGGAGGTGGAAATTAGGTCAGATCTGTAGTGTGGGGAGGCGTAGGGGGAATGTTATCGCATGTACATGGGGAAGGATGGAGCCAAATTGGGTCACGTCTTTGTGGAAATGATGAGAGAATTGGGTCAGAACTGTGGGGGAGAACGCTCGAGAATTGGGTCGCGTCTTTGGATAGAAGGGGGAATTGGGTCAAATGTGAATGTGTGTGGAAAGAGGGTAGTAGAAGGTGATAGAGAGAGTGGGCTGATTCTCTAAGATCAGAGGGGAAGGGGATGAGGAAGCATCCTTTGATTCACACAAGGGTTAAAAATTGAGCTTCTGACTGATGGTCATTTTCTCCCAGTTCTGCAGACTTGCTGGCTCCCCCTCATGTAACGTTGGACAAAGCCAGGCTTTCCTCCTCCTACCCCAAAAACCTCAGCCAGGACAGGGTGTGATTCATTCTGCAGTGCTTTGAAAGCCAACCCCAATTGGCATTTGGAGAGGTAACAATTCCATAACTTGGTGTGGCCTCATTTTACCTGGGATGTGAGCCTGTTGAGCAGTCACCCTCCCTTTGAGCTTCAGCATATCAACAAATTCAACACCAATTCTCTCTTCTTTCCACCCGCTGCCCTTGTTGCCTGACCTCGTGACTCGGAGCCTCAAAGTACATTTTGTAAATAACAGCTGAGTAGTAAGTTCATATTAGCGACCTCCCAACTGGCTTTGTTCAAGTCCATGCAATCAGGGGGCAGCTGAGCCACAACAGTACTCAAAACCGTACTTAAAAGGAATGTACTTTTATTAATTAACTGAGTTCCTATTGGCCACTTGGTTGAATAGAACTATTCTCATGGCAGAAACAGAATGTGCTGTTCACAACTCTGTCTGCCGTGGACACTCTACGGAGAAAATGTATTAAATCCGCAGAACTTTATTACGATTGAACAGAGCCATGGGGCCAGCACATGCCAGTATAAACTTCTCCAGTAATCTCAGCTTCATTTATGCCCATGTGGGTTAAGTAGGGTTTCTATTAAAGCGGATGGTACACCCCTGACCTGCCAGGTCCTCTTGGGACCTATATAAGGAGTTATAATGAATCTGCCCAGATAGGACCTCATTGGTTAAATCTGCATTTCAGCTCCTTCTGAGAATTCCCTTCTATTGAGACAGATCACAGTGATTAATGAGATAGGCTTCGGTGGCATATGGACCACTCCGACACATCCCAGAGAAAGATGCTCGTGTAGACGGTACAGTGGTAGGGAAACCGTATCATTCCCTGTGCCCTGTACGATGCTTAAGAAAGGAGAGACCAAAGCACCAACGTTTCCTATTCTTAAGGGGATACTGGGGGTATTTTGGAATGACGGGGATGGATGCCTAACAAATACACTTTTAGATCAAATAAATTGACTCTGGTTTTCCTGGGCTCTTGGAATCTTTGAACGTAGAAGGATCTCGCAGAGTCTGAAAGCCTTTGCCAGGAAGTGGAGAGAGAGGGACTGAAAGAGAGCCATTCCCTCTGCAATTCAAATCAAACCTTCATTTTCCTCCGCAGAGTTATTTTAAGTCATTCATTATTATTTTTCCTCTGAAGCGGAGGCCGTTTGATACCGCAAGATTGTTAGAACCAAAGAGCATAAAGAGGACACTGAAGTATTATTCCTGCTGCAATTTCAGATGAATTTGGTGCTGACAAAAGATTTTTAAAATACACACGCATGCGCGCGCGCGCGCGCACACACACACACACACACACACTTCACATTACAAGAGGCAGAAAGAGAGACAAGTCTTCCAATCGGCAGCTGAGGGAAATGAGGTCCCTACCAGTTTTCCAGGGCACTCGCCGAGGCTGGCCGGAGATGTTCCCAAGCAGCGGGGTAGGGGAAAGGGCACCAGATGTGGAGGCAGAAGATCTGGGCTAGAGGCGGTCTGCTTTTCCACTTCTGGGTGGTGAGACCTTGACGGAGGCCCTTTCTTCACCCTCCGAGGCTGTCTGTCCCTCCGGAAAACAGACAGGGCAGCTAATTCCTAACAGCTCCGCCAGGAGCCACAGGGTACAAAGGACCCTCTCACAGAGCGCCTCCTCCGAGCAGGCTCCCTGGAAAGGGGTGTGGACAAGGCCTGCGCTTCGCAGGGTGGATCTGAGACTCCAGTGACTTAAAATAGGAGTCAGCTGGTGACCTGAGGCCAGTGACTTCGCCTCTCTGAGCCTCGCGGTTCTCACTGGCAAGACGAGCGATACTGCTATGGAGTGAGCTCCTGACCGGGGATACGTGCATGATACACGGCAGGTACACCGTGAGTGGTAGCAGTTTGCCTTAGTTACAGGTGGCAAATACTCTTCTCCTAAAGAGAGGGCCGTGGTCCCAACCAGAGAAGGATCTGCTGCTGCCACCAAAGAGTCAGGTTTGGAGGCCCTTCCAAGACCATAGTAATTAAAGCAAGGTCCAAGTGCAGACGGCTGGTGTGGGGTTACAGCGACAGGGAGGGCAAGATCTACTGCATCTGTGAAAATCCATGTGTGGCCGCACAAATCCCATGGCTGGCCTCCTCCGCGAGGGCTGGGGCGGGGCCACAAAGGGGCCTTGGTACCCCACACGTCCGGCGTGACTGGTAAGCAGCCACGGCCTCCAAATCGGCTTCCCTCTCGGTGCCTCCTAAAAATGAGGGATGGGGGCTACGCCCGCCTCCTGGGGTCGCTGTGAGGATCCAGCCCGCTAGCACAGAGAGCGCCTCCCTGAGGACAGCGCCTGCCACTACCGTCTTGTCATGCCTGTTGATTGGCTCTGTTGTCAGTGGCAGCTCAGAGTATTCAGATCAGCCTTTCTTTCCCTCCCTCCCTCTCTTTCTCAAATATCTCCCTATGGAAAGGGAGGGAGCGGGGAGCTGGGCCCTTTGGAGCCCCTGACACCACAATGACAGCCATGTCTTCGGCTGGCAGGGTGACATCAGAAGCTTAATGTAGCCCAGCAGGCCCATGGTTGTTTGATGGGACATAATTCCTAGGACCGTTATCCATACAAATGAGACTTGCCATCTTGGATGTACTCCCAGCGCTCTGGAAAAAGTCAGCATCCAAAAGCGCCGTGTCACAGGACAGAATTCACTCCCACCTGGCTTCAGAAACTCTCCGAGGCTTACCTGTTGGGTCAGAGAAGGAGAAGAGGGGAAAGGACGGATACTTTTCAATCGCTCGCCTCGTTAAGCTACCGTAATCCATGCTCCCCCAGGCGTCTGAATACCAAGAGCCAGAATTCACTGAGCACTTACTATGTGCCGGGCGCTGTTCAAAATGACTGGCTTGTATGATTCCATTTTAATCCTGATTAACAGCAACCCTTGGAGATGCTCTTATGGTTAGACTTGTGCAGATGAGGAAGGAGGCTGAGGGAGATTCACACAGCCAATCAGCAGAGAGCGGGTTGCAAGCCTGGCTCTTGGGTACCCACCTTGAGCCCCTGCAGCACAGGGCACCGTGAGTCAGAGCAAGGCCTAGGGTCTCAAACTGCCTGTGTTCAATCCAACTCTTCCGGTGGCCTGCCCTAGGCCTTGGCTTCCTCATCTGTCAAACGGGGATTAACAGGGTCCCTGTCACAGGTGGGGTTTAAGCATTTAATGAGAATGAAATGAGTTTACCCTGGGTCCACGCTGGGGAAGAGGTGAAGTCGCTTTCCCGTGGTTGCCCCTCCCCCTGCTCAGAGGCGGTAGAGCCAAGATGGTGGCCTGGCCCCGTGGCACCATCATCCACAGACCAACATCAGCCCGCAGCTGTCTGCCGCAGGGTGGGGGCCCAGCCAGCCGATCTCCTCAGTCCCCAGGGCTGACTTGGTCCAAGCATGGGCACCACCAGGCCTTTCTTGATCCTGAGGGAGGGATGGGCCACCAGCTGCCCAAGCCCCATGGCCCACCAGCAATCAAGTGCAGTTGCGAGAGAGTCACATGGCCTGTTACTGGATCACCCTGTCCCCTCACTCACCGCACTATCCCCTCCGGACGCACGAGGCCACCTTTCCCACTCCTCCGAGCATTGTCAGTTCCTGGAAGTGACAGGTAGAGATGACATGTTAGAACTCTAGTACTTCGTCAACTGTAAAGCGCGCTGCTCAGGTGGGGGCTTGGCATGGAGGCTGGAACCTCTGGGCAGAGTCCAAAGCCCTTCTTCCCCTGCCCGAGCTCACTGACTCCGCTTCCTCCAGCAACAGTGTGGCAGCAGGGTGCCTGCCCTCTCTGCTTTCTTCCAGCTCCTGGGGTCACACCTCCTTCTTCACGTCTCCCCTCGCACCCCCCGCCCCCCTTCCCACAGTGCTCTTGCCTCTTCTTTCCACTGGAATGACCCCTCCATGCAGATGCTGTTTCTACGGCATTTAAGAATTTGTAAAAGAGATCAGTGTGTGTTCTGCAAGATGTTTTCTTCATAGACAGGCTACTGTCCACATAAAAGGTTTACCAATAGTCCTGCCATTATTGGAGTTCAGAGAATTCGACTTCCAGTCTTTTCTACCTTCTCCTAATCCTTGCTGCCTACTCAGTTTGATGGATCGCCTTCTTTCCCATCACTGGGCCCCGTCCCCACTCCACTGTCTTTGCCTCTGCAGAGATTCATTACTTCACTCCTTCAACATGGATCTGTTAAGGTCCCAGGATGTGTCCAGCCCTATGCTTAGGGATCAAAGCAGTCAGCAAGGGAGATGCCATCCTCTGCGCACAGAGCCTACGGTCCTTGGGTTTGCTTGTCAGACTTCAATGTGCACAAGCCCCCCCACGGTCTGGTTAAAACACAGATTCAGATTCAGGGGGTCAGGGCAGGCCACCGCTATAGGGAACCCATGTGTAAAGGGGGGGGTCCGGTGAAGTCTGACGGTGGCGATGATGTGGGAGGTAGCATGTCTGCTGGGAGCGTGGGGCAGGCAGACTGACCATGTGAGTGAGAGCTGGAAGGGAACGGAAACTGCTCCCAGGTTCAAGGTCACCCCAACAAGCTGGGGGAATCTGACATCCTAAGACCCAGCTAATCAGCGTCGCTGCTATCTATCTGCGCAGAGCTGCACTGAACCCAGCCTGGTGGAGGATGCCTCTGTACCTGGGGTTTCTCAGCCTCCTCCTGCTCCCCGTCCCCTTCCCATCCGTCCAAAAGGTCGCCCCTCCCTGGGCCACTTCCTCACCTCCCCTCCACACAGGCCCAGCAGCTGTGGCTCTAAGTAAGGTCTGTGTTCCTCTCGTCTCTCATACCTTGGGTCCGAGAAAAGATTTTTAGCCTTTCTATAAATTTCATCTGTCTCCTTCTTCCCATCACTCCTTAGCACCCTTCTTTCTTGCCTTTTGTTGGGGTTACCACTGTTCTGCCCCTCTGAGCCCCTCTCCCATCCCTGCCCTCTTTTCTCTGGATACACCTCTCTTCTCTTCAAAAAGGCTTGCCCTTGCCCCCACTAGTGGAAGCATCTTTCCTGTGTGAAGGCCTGGGAGAAACTGGAGTCCCACCTCCATAGCAGAAGCTCTGGGTTCCTGATGGCCTGGTAAGGAGATGGGAGCTTTGTCCTGCAGGACGTGGAGGTAGGGGCTCCAGGCAGACCCTTGGAGCACACAGCTCCAGTCACATCTGTAACTTTGAGCACAAACACCTCAGGGGTCCCAGGAAACACAGCCAGCCCTCTTCCTTCGGTCAAGAGGAAGGCTGGGAATGCCCATGTGGTCCGAATATCCAAAGTGTTGTCTGTTGACCAGTCCGTGCTTTACAGAACGGTGAGGTCCTGACACAGAGACGCTGGGGGAGGTGGCGGCTCTGAGCCCGTCTCTGGAACATGTCAGCCTGTAATTGCCCATCAGTCACAGACCTCATCAAGCAAATGCCAATTCCAAGCAGTAGGCATCACGAAAGGGTATGAATTATTTAAACCAATCAGCTGTCAATGAGTAGCCCAATTATGGGGGTCGAATCCAAGGGGAAAGTAGAGTGGTATTTTTCAGCCCGCTTGCAGATTCGCCAGATTAATTTTCACTTATTTATTTCTGACCTTATAGAAAATGTATTAGCACAAGGTCAAAACATTTCTTTCTTTCTCTATAATTTTAGAACTTCAGAAGCGTAGGCACAGAAACCAGTAAAGAACAGACACTTTGGACCCGGCTGGCAATCCCAGCAGCCCTGCCTGCCCTTTGGACAAATAAATTAAACACTGAGCCTCAGTTTCTCCTTCAGAGAAATAGGTATGAGGAGGCCTGCCCTGAGAGTGTTCTGGACACTGATCACATTGTGGGTAGAGCCTATTTTAAAGCTCAGTTATTTGGCTACTATGATAATCATTCTTTCCGTAACAGCCCAGCAAGATCCTCAGGTTATAAATATACAAACTTAAAAAATAGATCCCTCCAAACAAGCCAACTAGTCAGAAGATGCTAAGCTATAGAATCTGTATTTACATTTCATGTTGAATGTTATTTGTAAGTGACATAATTTGATATGTTAGGTCAAAAGTTGGGTTGTGGAGTTCTGAGCTTCAAAAGATGAACTGCCCGCAAATCTATTGGGTTTTTCCTCAATTCTTTCTTCATGTTTGCCCTCCCATCAACAGTCAGTCATGGTCCAGCCCAACACCCCAGTGCTGGTCACAGTATCTGGTACACAATGGATGTTTAATACAGGCTTGTTATTGATTTTTTTTGAATGGACAAAGTTTGTCCCCATAAGGGGAATCTTATATTTAGATAGGTATTCTACGGGAGCTAAGAGACACAGGGAGACTTGATCCCTGTATTCAAACAGTGTATAATCTAAATATGGAAAGAGAGTGATCACAGGAGCATGCACACACATGTTCACACATGCACACACTCATGCACACATGTTCATACATGCACATACATGCTTGTGTACACATATGTTCACACATGAACGTGCACGCATGTTGATGCATTACACACCTGTTCGCACATGTGTGCGCACTCGTGCACACATGTTCATCCATGCATGTGCGCCTGTGTTCATGCATGCACACTCGTGCACACATGTTCGTACATGCACATGCACACACAACCAGTGGACTGCCAAACATCAAAGCAGGTGGTTTGGACTCTGAGTGCAATGACAGTTCAGACAGAACTTTCTGGCAGTCTTGACTCAAGCCAGACCTCAGAGGATGCATGGGGGGATCCAGACCCGAGGCAGGCGGACATCCCAGGGTGGGTGGGCGAGAGCACCTGGGAGGCAGGGAGCCCAGACCCTGGAGCTCTGGCTTGTGCCTGGGAAGCCCCATGCTCTGTGTGGCCAGGACGAAGAGTGGAGCAGGAGTGGGAAACAGCGGTGAGGAGGAAGAGAGGGCCGGGAGCTCAGCAAAGGTGGCAAAGGCCCTGGAAGCAGTGAGCAATAGTATCACCTGCCTCCTGATTGTGCGGAAATCTGAGCCGTCCGAGTGCGTGAACCACTTAGAACAGAGCCAGGCACCAGGCAGGAGCCGGACGTGCTTGCCGTTTGGTGCTGGTGGTTACCATTACCCGTGAAGATCTCGAGAAGTAACAGCATGGATAAACTGCTTTAGGAAGCCAAGTCTGGCAAAGCAAAAAATCCAAGATAATTACCAGATATTTAGGCCAGAAGAGAACTGATTAGCATAGCTCTGTAAGGCACACTTAACAACACCCAGTGACCTAATTTCTCGAAGGAGAAACATGAACCCTCGCTTTATTCCTCCCTGATCCAGAGGCGATGCGATGGCAAAATGCAGCATTCCCTCCCCAGGCTCTTGGTCTCAGAGGGTTTTTAAGCAGGGAAATCATCTGAACAGCTTCTCCAGGTTCTGCATGGACTTAACATTTCCCCATCACTAGGCATGTGCTTACTTTATAATAATAACTGGCTTGCAAGTGCCCCTTCTGACCTACACTTCCTTCCTGTTAAATGGGCAAATTGATTCAGCAGCCACTGACTGAGGCACTGGACTGGACAGGACTGGGAGCTCAGAAACAGGGCCAGGCCCTAACTGTCGAGTGGGGGCAACGGCCGTGTGAACGGGTCAGAACAATGAAATCACAAGGGGACCGGGGGCCAGACTCCGCAGCAGGCTCCACAGCAGCACTCAGAAGAGAGAGTGGTGAGTTCCAGGGTGGACAGGTTCAAGTTCTCTCCAGGACAGGAGCTGAGTCTGAAAGCTAATTCCACGTTGCATATGGGCAGGGGCAGGGGATCCTTGCGGAGGAAGAAGTACCAGCAAAGCCCAGCAGAGGGAAAGAGCAAGGTACTGGTAGGGGCTGCTGGGCCCTGGGGCCAGTGAGAACACAGGGATGGAGCCACGCACACTACAGAAAGCTTCTAGAAGGGTCAGCAGAGGCCAGATCACAAAAAGCCTTGAACACCAGGCTGGTAGGTGTGGCTTTCCTCTGAGGGCAACAAACAGCTCCCACTCATGGGTTTTAGAAAGGGGAGTGCTATATGCAGATTTAAAATAATGAGAGCAGCTCGTGCTAACTGATCATCTACTATGTGCCAGGCCCCACTCTAAGTGCTTCAGGCACACTGGCTCATTCTAGCCTCATGACAACCTCGAGTCTGGCACAACTTCAACCTTCATTTCGAGGTGAGGAAATGCATGTCCAGAACGGGCAAGTAAGCTGCCCAGGGTCATACAGCTTGGGAAGCAGCACACCAGGCTTCAAACCGAGGCAGCCTGGCCCCAGGATCCACATGCTAATCACCAGGCTCGACTCTTGCTAGAAAAATCACTCTGTCTGCATGTGAGGGTGGACACTGGGAGGACAAGCCAAAGGCTGGAGAGGAGCAAGGAGAGAGGTGTTTGGAATAAATCCGGCAGGTCCCCCAAGCCTTTGCTTTGCCAGCATTCCTGCCATCTAATGAGTCTCCCACAGGCCCCTCTGCCCCATCCTGGGGTCCTTCCAGTAGGACCTCCCCTCCCCAGGAGTGCCCCCCAGGGCAGCCGCCCAGCCCTCCCCAAGGAGCCAGCCACCCGGTGCACCAGGCATCCCATCATCAGAGTTGACTTGTAAAATCAGGAATTGATTTCTTCTGGGTCTATTCTCTTTACGTTTTAGCCTAAAACACATGCTTTTCTCCCTGGAAATTCCTATCTTAACTCTGTTTTCCTGTTCTATAAACATTAGAAGATGATGCTTATGAGGAACTCCGTTTTATTACACTGCAGTCTAGCAAATATAATCGAATTAGGTGATGCTTTATTTGAGCACACTTCACCCGGGTTCTTCCTCCCGGATTGCACCAGCCCTCCCAGCTCAGGTTTCTTTGTCGCCTCTGAGTGGTGAGTAGAAAGGGAAGAGGCCTGGAAACCAGGCTCTGATCCTGGTCCCCAACCTAGCGTGCAGCCTCGGACAGGTTGACCTCCCTGAGCTTAGATCCCTGGTGCAGAAAGTGCGGTGCTGGTGGTAGCTGCCCACTTTGCATTATAATGTGGCTTTAGTGAGATTAACCTGCTCCGTCCTGGCTCCTGGAGAAACTCCCCCAAGAACACTGGGATGAACATAGGCTCTGGGGAAATAGGAGCTTCAGCGGTCCTGTCCACCACTGCATCCCCCGTGCCCAGAACAGTGCTTACCACCGCGGGGTTTTCAGTATTTTTGAAAGAATGAATGTCAAAATATGCCTCTTCATTTCTCAGCATGCACATGCACTCACGTGTGTGTGTGTGTGTGTGTGTGTGTGTGTGATCCTGCAACTTTCTCGGCTCTCATATCCTTACTATAAAACTTTTCAATTCTCTTGCGCACGCCTGAACCTGTCTTGCGATTCCTGACTCATTCAGTCTGTGAAATTAGGTCTGCACGGTATCAAGTTACAGACCTGTCTGGCCCCCTCCTGCCCGGGCGGGTGCAGCTATAGGGAAGGAGGGGTGGGAAGAAGCGGACAGCCAGGCAGTGCAGAGGAGAGCCCTTGGAAACGAAGGTGTTGATTATTGGCTGTGCTCCTTAATGAACTCAGGTGTGGCCCCTCCTAGGCATGATTTGTGCTCGTCCCTGCACCTGACAGCCTGGTTCCTCCTGAGCCTCTTCAGGGCATCGGTGCCCTTGGTTAGAAGCGGGCCCATGTGACCGAGGCCCGTGTCCTGAATTTCCCTTGTCATCCAGCCCCCCACAGATGGGAGCTGGGTTAGGGCTGCCTTGTTCTTGCCCGGGACACAGCAGGTCCCCGTGACGTGGCTTTGCTGGACTCTGAACGGTATCAGGCAGTCATCTGAGGCGCCCGGGGAGGCTGAGGACCGCGAGCAAGCAAACTCTTTGCATGTCTGCTTCCCACAGCTTGTGGGAGAGGCCCCCCTGAGACGCATTAATAAAGATTAAAGGTCCCTCCAGTCCCTGTGATCTTCACCATGTCAAAGGGAAAGAGTCACTTTCTACCCTTCTCACTGCCGTTTATTAATATTACAGGGCTTTGCTCTAAAAAGAAAAAAACTCAGGATGCTGGAAAAGATGGGTATTCTGAGGGCTTTCGCTTCTATATCGCTTTGTCATTTCTCACTGGTGCGTGCGGTACTCATTGGACCTCCAATTTCTCTGATTCGGGGGAGAGCGGAGATCACTCATTCCTCTAAGTACCCCTTGGCTTAAACCAAAGACCTTCAGATTCGGGGGGCCCCCATGCAGACTGGGTTCACAGAGAGCAGAGCTGTCCGAGATGTCACCCGCAAGGGGGAGACGCACCTACCCGTCACTCCGTATATTCTGAGCACTTGCTACGGCCAGGCCCTGGAGTGGGCCCGTAGGGACCGATGCAGGGAGGGGTCTGCGCTCAGGGGGCTACTGTCCTGATGAGGCCTTGTCTTCAGCCAGCCCGGAGGATGGGAACCTGGGGCACTTGACTGAGGTCTGTCCTTTTTTTTAACTATTATTATTCTAGAAATAGCACTCAGGATTCATTCAACAACTATTGTTCGAATACCTATGTGGTGTGGGGCCCCGGGGGGACAGAGACATAAATAAGCCAGGGTCCAGCAAAAGAGATTAGTTAAAGGGAACGTGTACCCAGCTGCCTCCGGGAGAACTAACCTGAGTTCAAGTCCTGTCTCCTCAACCATGAAATGGAGAAAAAGGGCAACCCCATTGAGGAGGGGTACAAACGGCCTCACACACGCCCAGGAGAAAGAAAGTGCTAAGGAAATCGAATCCGTTATTCCTGTGCAAGTGGTGCGAGCCTGCGTCTACGGGAGGCCAGGCTAAAGGAGCGCCTACCTCTAGTGCCTAGGCGGGAGGGCTTCCTGGAGGAGGAGACACCTGAGGTGAGCCTTGAAGGACAGGCAAGACTGAGTCAGCGGGAGATGAGGAGACAGCCAATGCAGGCAGAAGGAACACAAAGGCAGAGAGGCGTGGCTTAGCCTGGCGAGTTTGGGGAAATGTGAGCAATTCAGTCATGATTCCCATGTACAGGGGAGCCGGAGACGAGAGCAGAGGGAGCAGGGAACAGGTCAGGAAATGGGATGAACAAGTGACCCTGAGCAAGTTACTGACCTCTCTGTGCCTCAGTTTCCCCAACTGTCAAGTGAGGCTATAATAGTTGTTAAGTACATCACAGGGTGGCCTAGAATAGTGTCTTAGAATATAATTAATAAGCTGTTATTAATTCTCTAGTCTCACAAAGAGGCATATTATCACGCCCATTTTTCAGGTGAAGAAACTGAGGCTTGGAAAAATTAAGGAACTTGCAAAGGCGCTCCTGGGAGTGGGCGTGGAAAAACTGTTCAAATCCAGCCACTCCGAGTCCCCAGCCCTTTAGGCCACTTTGCTTCTAATCCCAGAAGTTTCGTCCTGTGACAAGTTCTGGGCCAAGTCCCCCCACCTAGGGGACCATCAGTTTTGGTGTCCCTTTCATTTGGCGACATGCAGTGGGGCTAGTTCCCAAAACAGCTCTGCCTTCCAGTGGGGATAACACAGCCCTTAGCAAAGGGGAGCTCCAGTTAAACCTCAGAGGCTTCAGGACAAAACATCACTGGTTAAGGCAGCCGCTCTTGGGAACATACCACGGCTAAGCCCCTGACACCCCAGACTGACCCAAGTCTCCCTGACACCCTTGGTGGAGTGCAGTTATCAACTCCATTCACAGACGAGGGCACAGGCATGGGAGGAGGTGAGTCATCTATCCCAAGTCCCTCAGCTCACAAGTGGCGAATGCCACACTTTTTCCTCCCTGGAGATTCGACAATCTCCCAACGACAGAGTAGATATGGTTCAGCCTAAAATGTGTTCCCAGGAACCCAGCATTTAAATTTTGCTCGCCAGCCTGCAGGGAGGGACTGGAGAGAACCACAGTTGGGCCAGTTACGTGCCTAATCGACATGTCAGCCCAGCTCCTCTTTCCGTTTCTCGACACTGGATTTGGATGGGAGACTTCATCCAAACCTGCTCTCACATGGTGCACCTGGGAGGGTCCGAGCATGGAAGTGACTGCTTTCACAGTCCAGGGGCTTATAGGCGAGGAACGTCCTGCCCTGTGAAGACCTGAGCTCTGAGAACACAGGACATCAGCATCATGACCAACAGTTACTGAGTGCTCTCTGTATACCAAGCACGCATGGTACTTTCATCGCATCCCATTGAATCCCCAAGCTTTCTGGTGCTGTGACCATCCCCATGCCCCAGAGGAAGACACCGAGACACAGAGAAAGTAGGTAGTTTACTCCAAGGGGCTCAGCTAAGTGAGAAACTGGAAAAAGGCCTGATGCTGGAAACCCTGGGTGAGTCGCGAGTGAGTCGGGATGGGGATGTGGTGAGTGTCCAGGTTGCTCCCTGGGGAGCTGGCCTCTGTGTCTGTTTCACAACCCCCCACCCAACCCTAGGTGCACCCGCCATGGGGTGCCTCGTGGGTGACAACGCGGCCAGACACGCATGCACGCTGCCCCTCTTGCCTGGGCAAGGCGGGGGGCCCAAGCTGGCAGAAGGAAGGAAGCCACTGAGCTGAAAGTGGCAACGTCTTTGTTTGTGTGGGAACCCAGTGCCATGTGCTCAATTCCGCTTGAATCACGTTGGCAAGAATTCCAGGAGCAGCGTGGAGTTTCCTTGTGATTTTCCAAGACAGAAAGTGAGAATGGGCTGGAACGAAAGCATCAGGAAGAAACAATGCCGAAATGTGGCAGGTGCCTTGCACGCCTTGCATCCCAGGGCTGCTGCGGCGGCGTGAGCCTCGCAAGTACAGACACGGGGCTCTGTCTCCACCAGGGATCGTCCCCAGGCAAGGGTGGGGAAATTTCCCGTTCGATTAGAAAGGGAATTCAACAAATATTTGCTGAGCAGCCCCTGTGTTGTGCCAGATCCTGTCGTGGGCACCGGGGACAGGAGATGACTCAGGCTCATCCCTGCCCTGCAAGAGCTCACAGTCTAGTGAGGGACGGTGACACATTGACACGCAACCACGTACAATAAGGCAGCACAGGTGTGTGCCTGGTGATGAAAGGCAGGCTGAGGCTTCTGCAGGGAGCCGCTGCAGAGTCCTGGTGGGATTGTCCCGTTCTGGCCCCCTGAGGGGGCTGGGCAGTCGGACCAAGCTAGAAGGTACGGGGCCACTGGGCCACTGTCCTCCCTGCAGCTCAGGTGGCAGGGAGCCAAGGCGAATGAGTCAGGCTTTTCTGGGGGACTGCTTACTCAGGCAGCCAGAGGCCAGAGGAGCCATGGGGGCCTCCTCTTGGGGGAGCAGGCTGGGGGAGGGGCAGCGGGGAGAACTGGGATATTCAAGATGTTCCCTCTATCTGCTGGATTTTAGCAACTGGCACAGGGGGGATTTGAACCCAAGTCAGTCTGTCCAGAAAGCAAAGCCCAGCCCAGTACGCCAGAGTTCCACCTGTGGACCCTTGTCCTCACCATCCCCCCCTTACCCGTCATCACTCCCCTCCCCCCGAACGACCCCTAGATCCTGCTCCTTTGGTCCCGCCCCCTCCTTCGCCTGGCTCATCTGCTGCCACTCAGCCTGGTTCGCAGGAAAAAACATGGGTTTTGGAGTCAGGAAGGCAAAGCACACCCTTACTAGCAGACTGACCTTGGGCAAGTTACTTTAACCTCTCTGCACTTCAGTTTCCCCCTTGTGAGATGGAGACCTGGGAGGCCTCCATGGAGTGAGGCATGGGGAATGGTTAACACGCAGTTCTCGGCAGAGAAGGCATCTGACCAGGGTTACCCCCCTTCCTCCGCTCCTTTCCTCGGCGGTGAGAAATGCCATCGGGATCTCCATGGTAGACGGGCTTCCACCCACACTGGACCCCACCCACTCGCACTCCCACAGGGCTCCACCCCAGCCTCTTTTCTGATCTGGGATCAGAGCTCGTGCTCTGGGGAAGACAGGTTGTTGTCCAGGACTTTCCCATAGAAAGGATGGAGCCCCGCCTTCCGTTTGCCTTAATGACGAGTTCGGAAGCTCTCAGTGGAACTGTGTCCACACCTGTCGGGAAGCTGCTGGTATTTTCCAGCCCCCATCATTTCTGACTCCCAAAAGCCAGAAGTTTCCTACCCACTGGGCAGGGCTGTATTCCTCTTCTGAACGGAGCTCCCCTCTGGTGAAGCCCGCGCGCGAGGGAGGAAAGGGCATACACTTGGGCATACACCTTCTGCCTCCCCCTCCCCTGTGCTCACTCCTATTACATGCAGACCCCTTCCCTCCCTGACATCGCTGCTGCTCCCCCAGCCCAGGTGCATCCCACACCCAGCCCTTACCGCGCAGGACTCCATCTTATCTCTGTCCCTGACCCCAAAACCTGAGGACAGCCCACCCCATTCTCTCCCCATGATTGCACCTTGGTGGCCCCCTCTGTGCGCTATCACAGCTGTGATGATCGGCTCGAAGATCGGAAGCCCCATGAGGGCAGGAACATTCCTACTTTGGCCACGGCTGGGTACCCGGCCCCTGAGCAGGGCCTGGCACACGGTGGGCCCCAGGTACGAGTGTGCTGAAGGAAGAAATGGACTGAGTAGGGAATGGGTGAGGAGGATGGCCTTCGGTCCGAGCTCCATTGCAACACTCGGAAGCTGCGAGATAGTCAGTAAACGATCTACTTCTGAGCTTCATTGTCCTCATCTATAAAGTGGGAACAGCAACCATTCCAGGTGTTTTTCTGGTGCTCTCAGACATGAAAGGCCCAGTACATGTTGGGTGGTCCTTTCTGCGTGGCTTCCCTCCCCGCAAGAGACATCACAGTCTCCAACAGTCTGCCCATCAGGGTACCCATCCCTCCCCTGCTTTCTGGCAAGGGCACCAGGTCCTCTAACGTTAAGGGAAGAATCTGCCCTGACCTTGGTTCTTGTCCTGGTTTGAAATTCACAGTCCAGGGCCCATCTTCCTCCCAACAAAGGTCAGAGTATTTTCCCTTTACACCTGCCCACACTCAAGTTCACGGACCATTGTTTTGTTCACTCCTGTGGCTTTGTGAAGCCTTTGTTCTTATTTGTTGCCCTTGTTCTATCAGGATTCCCAGGGACCGTGCTGGCACCCTACTGCAAACCAGGACATGCGGTAAGACTCCAGCAGAATACACTTATAGACAACAACCCGAGAGGGACATCGGGGTGGCCCCTAGAAATGACAAGTCTATAGGCTCACCCCCCCAGACACAAAGTCTATGCCAAACCTCGGCCTCAATGAACCTCTGTAGGGCCTTGGGCACTCAGAGCAGTTGGAAGAGGACAAGAATTTGAGAATTGTTTTCTGTCCCCAAACACCAGAACCATACCAGGATTTTGCCATCTGCCTGGTTCACTAGGGTCCCAGAGATCTCTGTGGCAGCTTGATATTCTGGAACCCTAAGCTTCTACTCCCTGGGTCATGGCAGAAGAAACCCACAAACCTCAAGACATCCTTCCTTGTCACGGCACTGCCCATCCCCAAGCCAATCTTGTGTGGGTGGAAGCCCATCCAGTTAAAAAAAAAAAAAAAGTTTAAGATGTATTAAAACGAAAACTCTGTACAAGTTGAAAAAAAAATTATAGGCACAGAGAATAATCCAGTGTCCAGTCCCATCCAATCTAGGAAACAACATCTTACAAAGATAAGCTCCTGAATCCAGGGAACCTCATTCAAGTGCAGGCAATTCCAGCCCAGTGTCCCCCCGCCTGACTTCTGGAGCAGCCTCCACACCCGTCTCCTCCCAGGCAGAGGCTTCCCAAGCCCCGGCCGAGCTCCTCTGTCCTTGACACATGAGCCAAATGTGTCCTCTGGGACCAGGACCTCTCCTCTGAGGTTCTGTGTATCCCAAGGTCTAACCACAAAGGATAACCTCCTTTGAATTCCATCTACTGTTGGAACTCCAGACATGGATGCCTGGGTTCTCTTTTGCTCAGCTGCCCTTCCATATGCCCAAAGCTACTTGATCTCCCTTAAAGAAGGCAACAAGGCAAGAATTCCACATTAATCCTCAACACTTAGGCCACAGACATCCCACACGTATACACGATCATCTTGCCACGATCATTGTGAACCTCAGAAACCAAGGCTCGTGCCACATGCAACGACCCACCCATTGCCTATTGCCTGTGAGAGCTCTCGATATTTATTCCCCGATCGCTGTCAAGCACTTCCCTGTGCCAGGCACTGGGATGCAATGGTGCGCAGAGCAAACAAAAGTCCTCCCCCTCATGATGCACCTTTATGCTCCAGGAGATAGACAAGAAACAAATAAAAAAGCAAAATATAGGTCAGATGGAGGTAAGTGCTCTGGAGAATTCAATAGGGAAGGAGGCCAGGGCGGGCCAGGCACAGAAACTGCAGTCTGCACTGGGGAGGCCGGAGAAGGGCGGCCTCAGTGGGAAGGACATAAAGGAAGTGAGGGAAAAAGCCACACAGATATCTGGGGCGGAGCCTTGTGCGGCAGGAGAACTAGGAATGTGCTCAGTGCATTTGAGGAAGTGCAAGGAGGCGGGTGTTCCTGGAGCTAGGGGAGGCTAGGGAGGCAGCAGGGGCCAGATTGAAAGAACTTTCTTTGGCTTCTGCTCTGAGCACAGTGGAAACCATTGGAGGGCTTTGAGGAGAAGAGGGTCATGATCTGGTTGGCAGGTGGGGAACAGACCACAGGGGCCAGAGTGGAAGTAGGAAGACCAGTCGGGAGGCCATTACAACAGTCCTGGTGAGCAAGGTTGTGGCTTCGATTGGTGGACTGGGGACAGGGATGGTGGTAAAAAGTGATGGGACTGGGGCTATGTGTTGAAGATAAAGCCAACAGGATTTGCTATGGATTGAATGTGGGTTACAAGAGAACAACAGGAGTTGAGGATGAGTCTAAATTTGGGGGCCAGCTTAGAATCATCTGCAAACTCACCAATGCACTGTCTTTCCGGTCCCTGAATCACTTATAAGAAAGTCGACTACAAGAGCCCAACACCATTTCCTGGATACGTGCATTTCCTAAGTTAGATCAGTTCCCAGAAGCAACAAGTTAGAGTCTATTTATTAGACTGTTCCATCCTATACTGCTTGAATGTCTCCAGAAGCCCTTGGTATGGGCTTAATTAAAGAGCGATTTGGAAGTCTTAAGTAAATCACAGCCATTGGTAGCCTCAAACATTTGCTCAAAACACATTTACTGATGACCTAGTATGTGCCAGCAAGTAGGTATGGACTTAGCATTGGGCTGAATCTGTAAAGAGCAATAAAACATAGTTGGTACCTACTCTCCAGAGCCTTCTAGCCAAGGAAGGGAGACAAACACAGACTGACAAATTACTGTATTGAGGGGGCTGGGATGAGGATGAGCACTAAAACAGAGTCATAACTGAACAGGTGGCAGGACATCAAGGCTAGCTAATTGCTGAAGGATGGAGGAAGGCTTCCCTGAATCCAGACTCGAATTGCTTAACTAAGACCTCGGGTAGAAAAGTTGACACTCTCCTTACAGGAACTATTCTGTCATAAATCCAGTAGAGCCTAAACGTGTGGAACCCTAAAAAGTAATAGAACTCCAAGAGGCTCAGCTCTGCAAAAAGTCACATATGAGCCAAAGAGTAATTAAAAGAATTCTAATCCAATGTCTGCTCCTGATCCCTAAAGAACATGAAAGAGGACCCAATTCCCAACCCACAGAAATAGCTCTCACATCTAGAGCCTCCTACACCAAACCCCCAGAATTCTCTGGCCCAGGTTCCAGCATTCTGTTCTCGCCCCTCCCCTCCCTGCCTGTAGTCTGGATGAATTCAGGCCTCCTCGCTCCTCACTCCTCCTCCATCCCCTTTCTGCCTGCCTCCCTGCTTCTCTCAACTTTTCCTGATCCTGCACAACAAAGATCCGGACGCCAGTTTGGCAGAGGCTAAGTTGGGATGGAGCATGTGTCCCAACCACATTCATGGAAGAGATCTGCGATCCTGCCCTTGACAACTAGACTGCCCAACGAGAAGAAAAAACACAATCCCCTCAAGTTCTAAGAGATCCTTTTGAAATTCTTGTAGATGAAGATCACTCTGATACCATAACAAGGCTAAATTAGGTTGGAACGTTTTTGTCAGGTTGAAGTAAAGACAGCCCTTCTTGATGGACTGTTATAGCTGGTTTGGGCCCAAGGTTTTTGAAGGACATGGCTTTTTCCGGAGGCTCTCCAAATATATGTAATGAGTGGTGTTATCACGGACTTCTTGTAAGTACAGGTTTTAAAACTACAAGAAGAAAGGGAAACGTGTGGGAGAAAGCCCAAATTCACTTACTAGTACAAACAAATCGAGGAGGGAATGAAAAACGTTGCTCAAAGAGAAAGGTTGACTCTCTTTTGAGAATATAGGACATATCACTTATATGAGGCATGCATGAGTTTGGACCACGGCCTTTATATGTGAGAAAGCTGTGTTACTTTGTTCTTAAACTACTTAAATCTGACTCTGAAAGTCCCCCCACTCCCCACCTGCCACCACACACACACACACACACACACACACAGTTCTTGGAGTAGCCACACACACACACAAATCTGACATCAGTTGTGTTGTTGAGATGCCTCTTTCTCTCCCTATTATCTTGTAAGAATCCTTTAGGCCTGACACCATCAAGAACCTGTAAGAAAGGGCCTGTCGTTTCCAGGCCATCTCTTTGTCCATGCCCATCTCGTCCTGAAGGTGGGCGGCTCCATCACTCCTACAAGCTTGGACTCAGGGGACCTGCCCAGGCTGGGAGCCTATTGCCTGGGTCCCCCACAGAGCCTGGAGCCTTTAGAGTCTGCAAACACCTCTGGTCTCTCCAGGTTCGCTCTCCTTGACCTCTGGCAATGCTTGGAGTCCTTCTAATTTCAGATAATCCAGCTCTGTTGTCTCTGTGAGCCAAGGCTGACACCACAGAGAAGCCAGGCAGGTAGCCTAACGGAGGAACCCTCCCCACCTCGCCAGGTGAGGACAGTGGGCAGGTGCCACACACAGGTCCCAGCCAAGGCAGCCCCAGTCAGCTCCCACCAACTGCCGCACCGCAGGCCCAAGGCTGCTGGATCCTTCAACTTTTCCAAAGAAGCCAAATATTCCAATTTTTATGTGAAATCTCCCAATTTTTCAATGTTAGCAACTCAACCAAATTTAAAAAAGACAAGAAATACCATGTGGACCAACTCTGTGCTGGCCAAACAAAACATTTCTGCATACAGCCCAGCCCCTCCAACACGGGGGCAACTTTGCATCCTGGCCCTACGGCTTACCTACCGCCATTAACATGCCCCCAGGCTTGAAAGCTAACTGGCCACTGAAGACCCAACCTAAATTAACTGCTGGGGATGGCATCCTGCCCAGGTGCACTCGCTTGAGCAGCATCACTGAGCACCTGTTGTGTGCTCGATGACTGCCTGCTGGGCAAAGATCTCAGAGGTGTGGTCCCTGGTCAGGGGTTCAGGAAAAGGGATGGGGGTGAGCAAGAAATAGAGGGAGTGAAGGGTGTTCTGGAAACAGGGGACAGAAGGGTTTGCATGCAAAAAACAAAAAGCATATTTGCAGGGTCCAAAGGAGGTCTGAGAGGCAGCGTTGGCGAGAGGGAGGGCAGGATGGGGCAAAAGAGGTGGACAGGGCTGGCTCGGGTGAAGACTTTGACCTTCATCCTGGGGTCTCTGGGCAGAAGGCGGTAACTATGGGGAATGGTTGGAGAGGACATATGGGGATGGTGGAGACCAGTTAAGAAGCATATTACAAGGAGGCGTCCAGGTAGCTTGGCTGAGGGTGGTACAGAGGAAGTGGAGAGGAGTGGACAGATCCAAATATATTTAAGGAACAGAATGGATGGAACTCGAATATGGGGGTCTGGGGAGTGTCAAGGGTGACTCCCAGATTTCTGGCTAGTTTAACTGGGAAGACTCATTTATTCACAAATATTTTTCTTTAAATTCTAGTTAGTTAACATACAATGCAATATTGGTTTCAGAAGTAGAATTCAGTGATTCATCACTCCCATTCAACACCCAGTGCTCATCACAAGTGTCCTCTGTAGTACCCATCACCCATCTAGCCCGTCCCCCACCCACCTCCCTCGATCAATCCTCAATTTTTCTCTATCATTAAGAGTCTCTTATGGTTTGTTTCCTTCTCTTCTTCCCCCTCTCATATGTTCATCTGTTTTGTTTCTTAAATTCCACATGAGTGAAATCATATGGTATTTGTCTTTTCTCTGACTTATTTCACTTAGCATAATACTCTCTAGCTCCACCCACGTCATTGCAAAGGGCAAGATTTCATTCCTTTAATGGCTGAGTAATATTCCAGTGTGTGTGTGTGTGTGTGTGTGTGTGTGAGTACACACCAAATCTTCTTTATCTATTCATCAGTTGATGGACATTTGGGCTCTTTCCATAATTTGGCTATTGTTGATAATGCTGCTATAAACATCGGGGTGCATGTGCCCCTTTGAATCTGTAATTTTCTGTCCTTTGGGTAAATACCTAGTAGTGTAATTGCTGGATCATAGGGTAGTTCTATTTTTAACTTTTTAAGGCACCTCTATACTGTTCTCCAAAGTGGCTGCACCAGCTTGCATTCCCATTAACAGTGCAAGAAGTTTCCCTTTTTTCTTGCATCCTCGCCAACACCTGTCGTTTCTTATTCACAGATCTTTCTTGAGCATCTACCCTATATGCAGCTCTGTCTAGGGTTACAGTGATGTACGGAAGGGGTAAGGAGCCCTGCCCTTGTGGCTCTCTCTCTGATGGAGAGAGATTCAGCAACAAAATAAGTCAAATATATAGCATGCTGCTAGGACCAGCTACATAATTTGTGGGATCAAGGCCAAAATGAGTTTACAGGGTCCCTTGTTGAAACAAGATATCTTATGAATTTATAGTCAGCAACACAGAGCACTAAGCCAATTGCAGACCCCTCCTAGGCACAGGGTCTGTGTGACTGCACAGGGTCATGCACACCCATGGAGTGAGCCCTACATAACACAGAGCCAAGTTCTAAGGAGAAAAATACATCAGGGACATAGACTAGAGTGTTTCTGGGGCAAGGAAGTTGCAATTTTTTATAGAGTGGACAGGGAAGGCCTTAATGGGAAGGTAATGTTTGAGAAGCTACCTGAAGGAGATGAGGGAATATATCTAGGGAATAATAAATAATAACTATCTAGGGAAAGGTGTCTTCGGTAGATGAAACAGCTAGTGCAAAGGTCCTGGGGCAGGAGTGTGCCTGCTGTGTTGGGGGAACAGCAGGGAGGCCAGTGTGGCTGAAATGAAGCAAGGAAAGCAGAAGAGAGTGGACAATAAGACAAATAGGTATTGAGGTGAATGGGGGGGCAGACCCAATCAGGCCTTAGAGGCCACTGTGAGGAGGTTAGCTTTAACTCTGAGTGAGGTGAGAGCCATTGGAGGGTTTTGAGCAGAAGAGTAACCTAACCTGACCTGTTTTAGCGTCAGGACTCCAGATGCTGGGATGAGGTTTTAACGAAGGGAGATGGGTGGCAATGGGGTAGAGGACAAGTACAGAAACGGAAAGAAAGGCCAGGAGGCTGTCACCAAGATCCTGGCAGGAGTCGGCAGTGGCCTGGACCAGGGTGGTCATGGGAGAATCCATGAAGGGTGGCCAGATCTGGGGCACATTCTGAAAGCAGAGCTGACAGGGTTTGCCGGCTGATCACAAACAGGGTGTTAATTAGACAGAAGAGGCAAGGGGGACTCTGAGCTTTCCGGCCTGAGCACCTGAGAGGCAGGGAGCTGGGGAAGAACAGAGCAGGGGCCGGAGGGGGTCGGGAGCTCAGCCGAGGACATGCCAAGTTGGAGACACCGGAGGGGGAGATGTTGATTTGGAAGGCCCCCAGCTGAGGACGGCAAGAATAGGAAAGGCAAGAACCAACTTGCATGGAGCTTCGTAGGTCATGGGTTGGAATGTTTTCCTTGGCAAAATGGGAAATCACGGAAGTCTTAAGTACGATCTAACTTACTAATTTACGTTCGAAAGGCAGTGCTGACTGCTGCGGAAGAAGGGAGGGGAGGGCCCCTCGAACATCTTTGTAGGGAGGATGGGGTTGCAGGAAAGGGCCAGATTTGGGGCAGGACTTGCGGATGGATGCGATGCACCTGGGATTGGAGGGAGAAGAAAGAAGCAAGGATGATCCCCCGGGTTCTGCCGTGAGCCGATGGAGGGTGTGGACGGGCCATTTACCCAGATGGGAAGGGAACATTAAAATTTCCACTGGATAAGGAAACGTTGTTGGATAAGGTGTTAACTTGCGCAGGGAAGTGAATGGATGTTTGCCCCGGAAGCCTAGAAATGGAAGAGCGAGGAAGGTGATGGCAGTTTGAGACAGAAGGAACCACGTTCCTGGTGTGGACTCATTTGGGGCACTCCGTGCTGGAGCGGGTGTAAACGGCGGACGGCAAGACAAGCTAGACATGCCAGTGGGAACCTCATGAAGGGGGGATGCTTATTTCAGGTTACCCAGAGGCCTGGGTCTCCGGGACGTTTCCAAATCGATGGCTTCTGGGCTATTTATTTCACTGGTAAAGGATCATCTTTGTACAATTGTGTGGTATTATTTTTTTCTGTTGCTTGATTTGGAAATCATATGCTCTTTTTTAATTGTTTACTTGCATTTGATTATGGGCCTCTCAGACACTTGCCATGTTGTGCTGGAATTCTTTTATAAAGGGCTGAACTTACACTGGGAAAAAAATAGCATCATTTCTCAGGTTGATACCGAGGACTTGCTGATAGTAGAGCGGGTGATGCTGTTACCTGGATGATGCACATCTTCTCGGCAGTTGGAAAACAGATGTTAGAGCATATAAACTTCTCCTCTGGCTCCTGCTTTATTAGACAAAGATCTTAAATTTATCCCAGAGTTATTCATTCAACAATTTTTTTTCTAAATCCTTACTTTGTCCCAGGGGATTCTAAGCTTTCAGAATAGAGTGGGGAGCAAACAGCAGAGCCAGGTCCTGCTCCCATGGAGCTTAGACATACACCCCCCCTACCCCCCCACCCCCACAACACACACCTACAAACTATCCTAAGTGTTGTGAAGGAAAAAGCACTGGGAGTCAGAAGAGTGTGCAAGCAAAGGTTTAACCTGCCTGGGGAGGCTGGGCTTTAAGGGATGACATGGTAATTAGGTGGAAGGTGAGGAAGAAAAGTGTTCTAGGCAGAGGCAACAGCATGTGCAAAGGTCCGGAGGCACGGAAGCAAATTGAGATAGTTAAGAACCAGGAAGGCAGGCAGAGTGGCTGCAGCAGAGACAGTGAAGCAAGACTTGTGGAAGGAGAAACAAAGGCAGATGTTTATTTTTATCCTTAAAGCCAGGAGAGCCACTGAAGGGTCTTAAGAAACTCATAATCAAGGTGATAAGGTTCGCATTTAAATGAGCCCGCTGGCGACAACGCAGATGAAGAGATAAGAAGGAGCAGGAATGATTGAGGGCAGACCTGTGAGGCCTCTGCAGCTGTCCCAAGTGAGCGATGGTGGTGGTCAGGACTAGGATGGTCCGTAGAGAGAGAGAAAAGTGGAAGGATGTGAGAAGAAAATCAATGGGACTGAATGCAGTTAAGTAAGTGACAGCATCCCTAAGAATTTTAAATGAAGATCTGCCAGGATTATCTGACTTATTGATCATTTACAATATGGCTAATCCACTAGGAACAAAAGCCATCCAGAGCTGTTGTGAGCTGACAGGCACTGGATGGTTTGAATAAAGTAGTATCATTACCTGCCCCCTGCTGTCCAACCACCATACCAAGGGCTATCAGCAACTATAAAATAAGGGTCCCCACCCTCATGAAGTAAGCCCCAGCTCACTTATTCATTCTTTTCTTTATTGAGTAGTGTGTGAGAAATCTCATGACATACAAGATATTAGGGGACCCCAGAGCAGCGACCATCAGTGCCTGCTGCTGATAAGGGTGGGGGCAGGGGGAAGAAAGGGGAAGGGAGAGCTGATGAGAATTCCAAACCGAATAGAAGAGCATAAAAGTAGAACATCTGGAAGGTGTGTGGTGGGGCTGGAGCTCAAAGTGCCTGCTTCAGGAATTAAGAAAATGGCCATTAGTCCGGGTATGGGTTTTACACTTTATTCATATAAAAGAGGTAATTACTTGCTCCATTTTACACACTAACATAGGCTTCTTAGATTTTATGGGATTTTTAAAAACCAATATAACTGATTGCAAATCAATTTCGTGAGGCTGCAGATAAAACCTGGCAAAGGAGCAGCTTAATGGCAGCAATGATAGCCTTCTTATCTGATTCAGACTTCATCACCATTAACACGGCTCACAAACAAGGTCTTGCGTGCTTCCTCTGTGTACTGCTAAATTTTCATTCTAGTCAACTTTTTTTTTTTTTTAATACACCAAGATCGGTATCACTATCTCAAACTTGAGTTAGTTAAAAGATACATACAGTAGGCTTCATTGGTCAACCATACCCAGAAAATAGGTATTTCCCCATAAAATAGGGGAAAGTAGATAACGAAGAAAAAACAAATGCACACATAACCATGGAAAGATATTTCTCAGATGGGAGCTTGCTATTAGTCATGTCACACAATTTTTTTTTTTTTTTTTTTTTAACGCAAAATCAAACCAAGCCAAGGCTTGGAGGAGCCCGATACAAAATTTCAATTGTTGGAGTTTACATCTATCCCTAACTTCCTTTGTTTCTGCTTCAAAATTTTATTTCAACCTCATGTTGCTCAACCTTTAGCATAAATTAATGGGAGGAGTGTTCTATACAGAAAAAACTGACAATGTGGGAAATTTTATGTAGAAATATGCACTGGGGCTCTTTGAGTTTGGATACACATGGCTGCTTTTTACAATGTTTCTTTTCACATTAGTTTCACTGTGGAGATAGGAACTGAATGAGGGGGGAGGTACAAAGGCAAAAGAAGAAATGCTCCATGTACGTTTCCTATTATGAGATTCCTATAGCTCTAGAGATACGTCTCCCTAAAGTGATTTGACATCCATAAATGCCAATTTACAAGGCACTTTCCACTGCCATCAAGGAAAAGAAAACCATATTCTCCCTCTCTCCCGGCCCAATAAGTAAACTTTGAAAACAATTACAAGCACATGTAATAATAATACAGCAACTTGCATTTCTATAGCAACTTTCACTAGAGAATTTCTCAGTGCTTTGCGAACAGTAATTAATTAGACCCCCTAACATCCCCGTGAGGAGCCCAGGGATGTGGGTACGTGCTGAACGTCCCCAACACAGACTCGGTGCCACCTCTGGGGTGGATGAACAGCTGTTGTTTAAAAACTGTAGAGCAAACAGAATTCAACATTTCAGAAAATTGCTGGACTCAGAAGTCCAAGATGCAAAAGAAAATTGCGTCTGGTGCAGGCTTTTTGCCTTGTCATGTAAATGTGATAGAGATGAGAGTGAGACACTATTTTCTACATCACCCGCCGTCACTGCATCCCCTGGGGCTGGACTTATCCCATGGCACGAAGTTACTCTGCTGGTTTCATCATCCCAGAAATGACCCCATTACCAAACCATTTTGCTCTTAAGAGATGAAACGGACTTTCTTAACACACACATGTATAGGACTTATTTGCCAGGCACTTTTGAATATGCTTAGTAACTTGTAACTCATTTGGCTCTCACAGCAACTCTTTTTGGGATTATTATTATTAATATTATTTTCATTTTTACTACTACCACCATTTTACAGGTGAGGAAATGAGGCATAGAAGGCATTAAGAAATTTGCCCAAGGTCCCTCAGCTACTGAGCTACTGAGCCAACACAGTCCGACTCCAGAGTCCATGCTACAAGCTTTATTTACCCTATGCTACCTCTCAGGGTTGGTATCACCTGTAAATAAACTTGAACGGGTACAGACTGGTACATTTTCTCAACTTGGTCATGCAGTTTGTCTCCTATTTCGAGGAGTGGTTTTGTTGTGGGTTTTTTTTTTCCCACTCAACGTGGTTACCAGGAGTAGTGACTCAAAGGCAAGCAGCCAATCTGAAAAGAGCCACGCTTCAGCACCATGGAGGGCGTCTCCCACCTGCTTTCCCCAGCACCGCAGCACCCCTTCCAGAACTACGAGGCTCCATTATAAGGAGGGAGCCTGAGAATAGGCAAAGCCAAGCCGACAGGGGGGATCGGTTTTTGTTTTTAAGATTTTATTTATTTGACAGAGAGACAGAGAGACAGGGAACACAAACAGGGCGGAGTGGTAGAGGGAGAAGCAGACTCCCCGCTGAGCAAGGAGCCCAATGGGATCATGACCTGAGCCGAAGGCAGACGTTTAACGACTGATCCACCCAGGCGCCCCTGGTGGGGGGGTGGGGGGTGTTTTTTACTTATTTCTGCCTTTATGACAACAAGAAATGGGTACAAGATTATCAGGCTAGTTTAGCCCGGGGCCATCTGAAGCCTGAGACCTAACAGCTCTGGTTTTCCCATTCTTGGGATGTCTTGGGTCTGGAAGCTGATGAATTAAGTACTTAATATCATTTTCCCACTTCATGCGGATGTGCCTCTCCATTTTCCTCCCAGATCTCTGGCAGGAGACCATCTCCCAGGGCAATTAGGCTTTTGCCCGAGGACTATTCATGTACTTTTTCAGTTTGCCCTGGGGGAGACACACTGAAGCAGCTGACCCTTGAATAACACGGTTTGAACTGTGTGCGTCCACTTACATGTAAGATTTTTTTATATCAACACAGTACAGTACTGTAAATGTATTTTCTCTTCCTTAGGACTTTCTTAACATTTTCTTTTCTCTAGCTTACATTATTGTAAGAATACAGTATAGAATACACATAGCCTACAAATTGTGTTAATCAGCTGTTTATGTTATCAGTAAGGCTTCCAGTAAACAGTAGACTATTAGTAATTGAGTTTTGGGGGAGTCAAAAGTTATATTCGGATTTCTGACTGTGCAGTTCAAGGGTCAACTGTATCTGGTTAAGAACACTGGCTTTGTATTTAGACTGCCTGAAAATTCACTTCAGCTCTGCCACTTCCCAGACATGACCTTGGAAAATGCACACAACCTTTTTAAAGACCCAGTTTTTCCATCTGTAGGTTAACAATGGTCACTGAGTCATAAGATTGTTCTAAGGCTTATTAAATAAGGTTGTATGATTAGATAACAGATTTTGTTATGACAGGAAATAGGGAAAGCAGTGATATCCCTTTCTGAACAATGAGACTCATGTGACTGGATATACTTTCCCTCTCTACCTTGGCCGTCAGGGAGCCCCGGGCCAAAGTTCTCACTCAGCATTGGCAGCTCTATAGGACCCTATGGATTGCCTCGTGGTATTTCTTTTCTTCTCCTCTGGTGTTGACCTTCCCTTCTCATTGACATATTCTCTGATCCTGATTTTTACGTGTACGTAATTTTATTGTCTGTGTTATTTCAAGTCACTGCTTAAGATGGATAGACAGATGGATCATTAGAATATAAGCCCCAAGTGAGCAAAGAGTTTTGTCTGGTTTGTTTGTTGCTATACCCACAAAAGCCTGGGACAGTATATGGCAATCACATCTGCCCATAACTGACACTTAGAATAATCCCTTTCCGTGGAGATACTACAATCACTAACCCAGTAGCTTTGCCCTGGTGCTGAGTTAGCTGGATGCTACAACTTCACTAATTATCTATAATTCCAAGAGTCCTTGCCAGGCAGACGAGCTGCAGGAGCCGTTTCGGTGACGATGCTGTTTACAGCACAGTCTGTCTTTCCCGAGTTGTCTAAGGACAGATAATGAGGAAGCAGGATGGGAGGCTGGTCAGGGAAATTCCTCTTTATCAGGATAAACTACTCTTGGGATCTCAGCTGGTGCAGAGCCCTTCCCTAAAACGCTAGCAAGGTTTTACCGATGGGATAGAAACAAGAGTAGTAAAATTAGTTGCAAAAACATGCCCTTCTGACTCAGAGACCTAGAGTGTGAGCGGAGTGGGGCCGTCTCCTGTGCTGGGGAGATCCCCTGGGAAGGGCTGGATTCTTCCCTGTGACACAGCCAAAGTCTTCCGTGCTACTGCCATTTGTGACAGATTATTAGGCGATATGAGTGCACCAGGGAGGGTGGGAGTGGGGGGCGCAACTTGGTCAAATCAGATCACAGCAGCCAACACAACCTCCCTCATCAGCCAAATTCAACTCCAATTCAATGTACATTTCCTGAGTGCTTACTATGTGCCAGGGCCAGGGAATTGCTGGATGCTGCAGATTTCCAGGCATTTGGCTGTAAGAAAACAGCAAAAATTGGGAAAGATGCTCGCACGTCTACCTCTCTCCTCCACTTTCTCCCCTCGGTCTGTCGGCCTTGCTCTTCAGATTTTAACACCCTCCCTAGTAGGAATCAGCTTCCCTTCTGGTTTTTGGAAGGTATCCAGCCTGCTCTCTTCTCTCTCTCTGCAGGGCATCGTGCACAGAGCAATTCCAAGCAGGCAGGGAGCGCTTTTCTTTCTCCCACTTCAGGAAATCTTCCAGCTCTGGTCTTGTTATAAGAATCACGGATTTGAAGTCTCCCTGGGAATAAACACACGTTTCTGATAACTCTAAAGATTAAGCCAATGAAATAAAAATTCATTTCTGAGACATAAACTGTAAATGACCGGGATTTTCCACGGAAATATTGGCACTTTGGTGGAGGCACGGCGGCCCTCAAGTTGACAGTAATTTGCGGCAACGTGCCAGGCAGTCCTGAAGTCGTTCAATAGACAAGACATCATCAAATACCACATCTGAATTCTGTTCATATTATTAGAATGAAAAGGGTAATTCAATTCAATTGCCTGGAGAATCGTGGAACACAGGCATAAACAGAACTGGCCAGAGGCAAAACTGCTTAGTGGAGTATGTCTACAGGGCCCTTGGCTTGCCTTCCTTCACGTCCCTCCCCAGCCCAGTCCTGCCCTTTGCGGGAACCCCCTGTGAATTGAAATCAATGTGTTGCCCCTCACAAGGGTATTTGCTTTTTAAATGTCCTTTCTAGTTTGATAATGAAGGGATTAAAAACTCACATTTATCAAACACCTACAATGGGCCAGGCCCATTTTCACAATGTTAATCCTTGGGCACACTCTGCGCTTATTCACTTAAAAAAAGGACTATCTACACTGAGCCAGGCACTGTTGGGGTGCCCGAGATCCAGCAGAGATCAAAGAGTCAGATCCTCCCCTCTGGGCAGCCTGATGAGAGGAAGGAAGCAGTAAAGGAACAGATGCATAAACGTTTGTCAGGCCCTGATAAGTGCTGTGCAGAAAGATCCAGCAGGGTAAGGGGAGAGGGAGCACCCCAAAGGGAATGCTGTGAGAGAGACGGTGGCCAGTGTGCAGGGACTCCTCCTCAGAGCAGGTGACAGTTGGGCAGAACAAATGAGAATGAGCCATGTCGCTATCTGGGGGAAACGCATTCCAGGCTGAGGGGCCAGGGGAACCACAAGAGCAAAGGCCCTGTGTGTTCCAAGAAAGAGGCACATGGGAGGGAGCGGAGTGAATAGGGGAGACAACGAGGAGACAGGAAGTGCTCCTAGGCCAGGACTCTAGGGACTCAGGGATACTGGAAGCCATCAGAGGATCTAAGGAAAGGAGCAACAGGCCACATTCGTTGACTTGGGTTCTCAGAAGCTTGCTCTGGTTGGTGGGTGGAGCGCAGCGTATATGGGAACCAACAAACACTGAGGCGGCTGCGTAACCAGTGCCCGAGGCCACCTGGACAGGAGTGAACCAGGGGGGTGATGCTGAAAGGTCAGACCCCGCCCTCTCCCATGGAGAGAATGCCCCATCCAGCAAGTGAGGAAGGAGAAGGGGTAGATAATCCCCCATGGCCAGGTGGGTAGGTAACAGCCAAACGGAGTCCCGAAGGCTGCCCAGCGCAGAGGCCTGGCTCTCTCCACTCCGCCATGAGCTTCTCGGTTGCCACACGATGAAAGGCAGTGGTGAAGGAATTGCAGTCCTCCAAGAGAGCAGAAAGAGGGACTTGGGGGGGTGCTGGGGATTTTTCTGGGCCCTTACTTGGTCAGGGTTCCACCAAGGTCTAATGATAAGGGACAACACGCCTTGAGCCGTTACTGTGCACACGGCAGCGTTCTAAGGGCTTCCCACTTGTTGGTGCAACCATTCCCCACAACAGCTGCCACGAAGGGGCTACCATTATCGTTCCCGTTTCACAGATCGGGAAACAGAGGCTCAGCTGTGTTAACCAGTCCAAGGTGACAGAGCTGGGATGTGGATCCCGACAGGGACGTTCCCGGAGCCCCCACCCTTCAGCACCACACTATTTCTTCCTTGAAGAGATGTTTACTTTTTAGTACTTTTCTACTGAATTTTGGGCTTGGAGACCGAAGTTCACATGACTGATACATGTTGAAACTGACCCCCATTGACATGACCTCGGATATAGTGGAGAGTTTCCAGCAGGGCCCCTCCTCAAGGGTGCTGCCAGGGGCTTCCCACCCAGGATGGAAGGCAGATGAGGTGGCCTCGGGGTCCCCACCCATCTCCAAGTGGTTGCTAAGCCTCATATCCCTGGCTTGTCCATCCTGGGCACAAGTCTCCCAGATGTTGGGAGAAGAGAGCAGTGATTAATAGAACCACAGCTGCCAGCTCCTAATTCCATTTGATGTATGACAAAGATGCCTCCAATCCTCCATTCTTCCCAGTTTTGAGAGGAAAGGGGAAAGAGAGGTACAAGCTTAGAGCAGGGGGCGGGGAACAGGATGGGAACAGGGATGAGAGTGGAGGAGGCGGGTGCATGTGGGGTTTCCAAAGACAAACTGAACTATTCTGAGAAGGGGTGTGTGCCCCCCAAGGAGAGAGAAATGGGGAAATGCTGATTCTCAAAACGCCATAATCCAGATCCCCCCAGAAGTCCCTCTTTGCTAGCGCATAAAAAGCCCCCCCTCCATCCACCCTGCCTCAAAGGCACTTAATCCTGTATTCAAGCCTCTCTACTTCCCTTCCCCCACCCAGGTAGAGGACCTACCTCTCCTTTCTATGACCCACCCAGCTAATAATAAACATAACATCTTCTCTTTGTTGAGCTTTGCTTTTATACACTTCACCTCATTCATTTTAGCATCAGAATAGCCCTGCAAGATGAGTCTGCTTATCTCCATTTCACAGAGGAGTGGCTCAGAGAAGTGACGTGACTTGCCCAAGGTCACACACTGAGTAGCTGGAAGATCAGTGACCCAAACCTGACTCAGAAGCTCAGGCCTTGTCTCCCCCTTCACCCGACCCTGCCCCCGAGTTACTGAGTTACTGGAGGTCTGGCAACTTTTCTCATTCAGTTTTGCATCCTCAGCATCCAGTTGGTACTTTGTAAAAATTAATAGAAAGGACACACGGCTGAATAAACGGATGAGAAATGCCTTAGAATGAACTGACTTCTGTAAACATGCTCACGTGCATTCATGTTGTCAGAGACAATGCCAACAGTTTTTGAGAACCATGTTTTTTAAGATATTATTTATTTCTTTGAGAGGAAGCAATAGTGAGAGAGCACAAGCAGGGGGAGCAGGAGAGGGAGAGGGAGAAGCAGGCTCCCCCCTGAGCAGGGAGTCCGATGCGGGGAGAGAACCGTTTATTCATTCAACAAATAAAACACATGCTCACTGGAAATGCACTGAGTGCCAGGCTGTGTGTTTGATGCAGGGAGGTTGTGGGCAACAGTCCTGGTTCCTAACCTCGAAAAGCTCATAAAATAGAGGCGAGAAAGACCAAGACCAAAGCAAACAGCCAGCAATGTTACAGAAGAAAAAATAGTTGCAAATAATTAACAAGCAGTGAAGGGAGAGCAGGAACACTAAGGAGAGGGCTTTGGTCACAGGAACGTTTTCTGGGGAAGAAACGTTCAAGGTTGAGTAGAAGTCACCCAGGAAAAAGTCGGGGAAGCATTTCCAGCAGAAGGAATGACATATGTGAGGGCCCCAAGGCAGGACTAAGAGCGTAGAGCCTTCCAGAAAGTACAGGAAGACTACGCAGGTAGAGCCAAGAGTCGGAAGATGGAAGGAGACAGAGCAAAAGACACAGGAGGCCCTTGCAGGCCTCGTTAAGTATTTTGGATTCTAGCCTCGTGGCAAAGGCAACCCTGTGAGGGGTGCAAAGCACAGAAGTGCCCTCCTGAAATCCGTTCCTGCTCTGGGGGCAATGGGGAGCATCGAGCAAAGGGGCAGAGAGTCTGGCTGGGAGGCTGAAGTCAGGCAGAGAAGAGCCACGCAGGCCAGGCGTGGTAGGGAAGTGGATGCGTTTTAGATCTCATTTGGAGACAGGAAATGAAGCCAAGAAAACAAGGCTAACCTAACTCGGCCACGTCCACAAATGCGCCCAGGATGGAGGAAGGGCAGAGTGGGCTTGAAAACAGACAAGATTCTAACCCACACTCAATGTCCGATGGCTGTGTGGTTTCAGGAGGGCCATGAAGCCTGCCAGAGCCTCCAGCCTCCCAGGAAAGTTGTCACTGAGACAATGCATGCAACTGTGTGGAACATGGTGACCTTCCCCCTTTGCCACCTCCAGGGACCCGTGGCCTGACTTCCCAACTGCCCCCCTGAATACTGGGCTCTACTAGTCTTGGGAAACAGTTTTAAAGACAGAATGAATCCCCCATATACTCCATGCTAAAGGGAAAGTGCAGAACGGCCTTGCAACAGCCCGCCAACCTCGTGCCACTAGCAGTTGTCATGGCCCCAGTGGCTCCTCACTTTAGCAGTAACTCAATTACCAGTCCCTGGGCACCTTCCGGCACAAAGCCGCTCCCGTGGGTCCCCACTGTTTTCCCGCGATGCCAGGATACAAGTCAATGCCTTGGCCCTAATGAGAGCTTTTCAACACCTGACAGTAGCCGCTGAGTATGTGCTAAGTGCAGCCGTAAGGCCACCCAGGCTGCCTCCCTAGCCAGGGGTCCTGGCCAGCCGGCAGGTGCAACACGGGCTCTGGCACTGGGGGCTCACACAGCAGATGTGAGCCTTCAAAGCCGGGCCAATTATGATGTTAACGCCCTGGACATTAATCCCTGGGCCCCTGCCAGCCAGGACCTGCTCTGCTCTCTGGCTTAATGCACAAGTCCTCTGGGGGGATCAAGGAAGAGTCTTGGTAAAGTCGCACTTTCAACTGCTCAGATTCAAAGCCCGACTTCTCCTCTGCGTCACATCCAAGGCCTGAAGATGCCCAAGTATTTTAGCCGCGGGAATGCCAGCCCCAGGCACCACAGGGCAGTCAGCAAGGGCTGTTATTGCAACTGAGACCCAGAAAATTAAACGTCTTCCTCAAGGAAATAAAACACATTCGCGGGAGTTCCCTGAACACAGACTTGCTCTCCTGATCCCCAGATTTCTGGAATGTGTTAAATAAATGGTAAGCTCCCAGAGAGCAGGGAAAAGAGCCCAGTGTCTGGCACATGGTAAAGATTTGGGGCACGAATGACTAACCCGGATTCAAATTCAGTATCAGAACTATGCTCCAGGTTTCACCCTCATTTGTGTAGAGTATCTACTCTGCATTAGCAGGGACAAATGTTTTTTAACACCTGACTCCTCACCATCCAGAAGGCCCCTGTGCCATCTTTGCTTTTGTCCAGTCTGTGTGTAAGCTACAAAGCAGGTGCCAAAGGAACCTGACCTAGATGCAGAACCATGGAGGGCTTCCTTGAGGTGACTGAGTCCAGGGGATCTGGAGGCTGTGCAGACGTGAGCCTCGCAATGGTGTGTTTGGAGGTGGGGGAGCGGGTTTGGAAAGTGCATCTGGAGCAGGGAGAACAGCTGAGCAGTGACCTGTGGCTGGATGGTGGAGAAGGAGGTGGATAGGAATAGCAGGGGGCACCTGGGTGGCTCAGTTGGTTAAGTGACTACCTTTGGCTCAGGTAATGATCCCGGAGTCCCTGGATCAAGTCCCGCATCGGGCTCCCTCCTCAGCAGGGAGTCTGCTTCTCCCTCTGACCCTCTCTTCTCTCATGCTCTCTCTCACTCTCTCTCTCTCTCAAATAAAGATTTTATTTATTTATTTGACAGAGAGAGACACAGCAAGAGAGGGAACACAAGCAGGGGGAGTGGGAGACGGAGAAGCAGGCTCCCCGCTGAGCAGGGAGCCGGATGTGGGGCTCCATCCCAGGGCCCTGGGATCATGACCTGAGTTGAAGGCAGACGCTTAACGACTGAGCCACCCAGGCGCCCCTCTCTCAAATAAATAAATAAAATCTTTAAAAAAAAAAAAAAAGAAAGAAAGAAATAGCAGGACAAGAGCGGGGAGAGATGGGCAAGGCTCAGACAAGTTGGTACCAGCAGGCCAGGGAAAGGATTTGGGTCTTTGTTCTAGAAGCATTGGGAAGTCATTGAGGAGTTGCAGGGTGAGGAACAGCAGGGGCGAAATGCTCAGACATGATGTGGAACAGACTGGAGAGGAGCCTAGACTGCCTGCAGGGGGGCAGGGGGGGACACTGAGCCATGGTCCAGGTACAAGGGGAGGAGAGCTTAGCCCAAGGAGGCAGCGGCAGAGATAGAGAAGGTGATGGCTTTAAAAGAGATTTCTAGAATACTGACTCTCACAATTGGAGCTGCAAGGCAGGAGATGCTGAAGGAGGGGTCTGGTGGAGGGGTGGGGACAGGGTGTGACTCAAGCTTTGGTTGGGGACACCAAGCCTGCGATGTCTTGGAGACACCCCGTAGGGAGCTGGAGATTCGGGAGTGGAGTTTGGAGCAGTCAGGGCCAAAGTCACAGATGAAGGAGGCCATCCGTGCAGGCGGTAACGTACACCGTGCACTCTGATGGAGTCTCACAGGGACAGAGTACATCAAAAGGATGCACCTGATCTACCTAAGCCTTCTCCCACTATTGGACATTTGGGTCGTTTCTGATCATTTGACATTTTAAGTGTCCCAGTAATGAGCATCCTTGTCCTAATTTACAGCTTTTCCATATTCTAGGTTACTTCTCTAATAGCCTATCTTGCTAACGTGGTTGGCAATGCATAACTATTAAGAGTATAAATATATCATGTGTCCAAAATGAAACAGAAATCTTCTAGTTGAACACTATCTGTGGTGGCCTGTGTAACATTATAATCTCTGCTGGTACCTGCTGATTTATTAAATCTTCCCTAACTAGCCCAACCAAAGGGAACTTCTTCCTCTGAATTCTAATGGCTAATCCTAGAGACACTCCATTCTTGTCCTTCAGAGGTCTGATACTTTAGGATCTACGGAAGTCCCCCTTATCTGCGGAGACACATTCCAAGACCCCCAGGGTATCCCCAAAACCACAGACAGTACCAAACCCTCTATATACTGTTTTTTCCTAGACCTACATACCTATGATAAACAGTAAGGGGTGCCTGGCTGGCTCTGTCAGAAGAGCATGTAACTCTCAATCTTGAGGTCATGAGTTCAAGCCCCACATTGGGCACAGAGATTGCTTAAAATAAATAAGTAAATAAAATCTTTTTTTTTTTAAAGAATTAAATAAGTAAGTTAGGCAGAGCCCCGCATCAGGCTCTGTGCTCAGCACAGAGTCTGCTTGAGATTCTCTCTCTCTCCTCCCTCTGCCCCTCCCCCTAGCTCGCTCACATGCTCTCTCTTAAAAAAAAAAAAAAGAGCCTACATAATGAGATGAAGTACGGTGAAGGATGTAGGCGTTTTGACACCATGTGAGGCTATCTGTGACCTCCAGACGATATGTCAGGAGGACCATGTGCTTCCAGCCCAAAGTTGCTGGAGGGTCACTGAAGCCACAGAAGGCAAAACCGTGTCTAAGGGGAGACTATTACAGATATACATGAAGGGTCATAGTTTTCCCCATTGTCCGTACCAAGAACTCGAGAGCTGGGACAATGTTTTATACTTCTTGATCGCCCTTGACATGTAATGACTATTCTAGATTAACTAGCTAGGCAAGAGGATCATAAGAACTAGTATCTATTAATCCCTTGCTGCACACCGAGACCTGTTCTGGGAGCTTCAAACACAAAATATATTTCAGCTCTCCAAAAAAAGGTTTATCCTCCTTTTACAAAGGTATGAGGGTAGTAGTATCTGATATCACAACTGAACCCCAAAGTCCCAGGGGCTTAACACCCAGAACTTTCTTTCTTGCTGACATTTGTTTCTCACACACTCGAAGTCCCAAACAGGCAGCTCTCCTAGAAGCACTGATTCAGGGACCTATGCCCTCTGATCTTGTGGCTTCACCGTCCCTGGCACGTGGCTTCTGAAGGCACCAGGGTCCTCTGCCCGTGGGCTTCACTTGCAAGTGGCCCACATCACATTCATCACATTCCTCAGGCCAGAACTCAGTCACGTGGTCATACCCAAGCGCAAGGAAGGCTGAGAATGACATTCGGGCTGAGTGCTGGACTGCAGAGAAAATAGACTGGGTGGTCCATAGTTGTCTCTGCCCCGTGACAGGAGAAACCAAAGCCCAGAGATGTTAAGGAACTTCCCTGACGTTACACAGCAGAGCTAGGATTCATACTCTGTAGAACTCCCAAGTCTGTGCTTTTTCCACTACACCCTACTGACACAGCCGTCATCGAGGTGCTATCCTTCTGGGGTCTCTGAGATGCACCTACTTGAATCACCTTGGCAATTGTTTAATTTCACTTATGACCTAACTTCAAACTGCACTGAGAGTGGCAGATTCACCCTAAAACCAAGTTTGAGATGTATTTTGCAGATGCAGCTTGTTTCTTCCAAATATGCTCCCAGTGTCCTCCTTCAAGAAGTCAATCAATTTGCTGACATGTCCTCACATTAGGTAGGCATATTCCTGTTCTAAAGTCTAGGCCTTATAAACTTGACATATTCAGATGCTATGGCTTTTATCGTGAGTAAATTAAAGCTCTTAAAATGTCAGAATGTTTCTGTCTCACTTGACATTCTCACCATAGGTCAAACTGCCTCCAAAACAGACATGTCTAAATGGTTGTCTAACCATATCGCTCAGGTTGGCTTTTTAGGAAGTGCAGGACACTCAGCAGTGCGTAGACCTGAAGCCCCTGAACATCAGTAATTCTGTTTGGATCTGTTCCCATGTAAGCAATTTACAGAGCATCCACTGGACTTGGAAAACCAAGAGGGACCTCGGGAGGTCATTGGCACTCCCTCTTTGCACACATATACCATAGAATCTTAAAGTTGAGAAAAATAATGACATCAGTAATAACAATAGCAATGACCTTCAATAAATGTATTCATTCAACAAAAATTTATTGACAGCCCATGTTGTGCCAAACACGGTTACAGAAGCTGGAGATTCTGTGCATAAAACAAGATCCCTGACCTCATGGAGGTGACATTCTAATGGGGAAAATGCATGAATAAATATATAATGCATTGAGCGGTGCGGAGCACCGTGACAGCAGGTTCAGGAGAGAGGATGTAGCCTGATGGTAGATTATCCAGAGTGCTGGGGAGGGTTTCTCTGAAATGGTGACATTGGAACAAAGACCTGAGAGAAGAGAGGTAGTGAGACGCTAGGTAGAGGGGATAGCAAGTGAAGAGGCTTGAACGGAGAGTATGCATGGCATTTTCCAGAAACAGCAAGGAGATCAGGTGAGCCCAGGGATGGTGGTAGGAGGCCACAGAGGAGACTGGGAGGAGCAGATTGGGCAGACCCTGACAGCCCATGGTAAGATGGTAAGGGCATTGGGCTTTCTGCTTGGGCTGAGAGGAGGGGCACTTGAGGGGTGAGTGTAGCTAGAGGAGGGGGCTTGAGGATCGAGTCTCAGGGCACTCCATCTCTTGGGGTCTACAAGATAAGGAGGAGACAGCAGAAAGGAGTAGCCAGAGGGGCGGGAAGAGAACTAAGCTTGGGGTGGAGGATGCCAAAAGCAAACGAGGAAATTCAAGGAGAGTGATGGGCCAGTTCAAATGCCACTTTTACTGGTCAAGCAAGATGAGGACAGAGAACTAACCATCAGATCTGACAAGGAGAGCTCACTGGTAACCATGTCTGTCAGTGGAGGATGCTGGAGTTCAAAGTCTCATGGGAGAGAGAATGGGAGTAAAGGGGGATCTCCGCTCTTCCCTCTCTCCCTTACCCCCTCCCTCCCTCCATACTCCGCCCCACCCCCCACCCCCGCCCCGCTATTATTTTCCAGGCACAGTACAGAAGTTTCCCAATTTAATTCACAGACCACCTTAGGGAGTGGGGGCGGGGGGGGGGCACTTCACAAAGAGGCTCAGGGAGATAAGGCAGCTCCTAAAAGTATGAAAGCTGGACTTGGCCTTCATGGGTGCCAGACCCCAAAGCTCCCATCTTTTCCTCTGGGCTAGTCCCGTTTTCTTAGAGGTCGTCTGGGGCAACCAACACAAAATGAATTCCCACTTTAAAAAAATCTCAGAAAATAGGTCATTCAGCTTCCCTTTGAACAGAGTCTGAATCATTCCAATGATTAGCATCTCTCCTTTAGATTTTTAATTAAAGAGGTTCCATAATCCACCCCTACACTACCACACCGCGGAGTCCTCTTCAAGGAAGTTCTTCCTTCCACCACTCCACTTCACTCCTCTTAAAAAAAAAAATTTTTTTTAAGTCTTATTTGAACAGGAAAACAATCCTATTAATACCAACCCTCCTCCTCTGAGGAGCGTGAGCTAGAGTTCTTTTTGCACCTCGCACTCTAACCTGAGCTCCAGGCCCCCACAGAAAGCCCGTGTATCCGAGGGAAATCTCCACCTGATGCCCCACTCCCCACTGGCCCTTGTAACTGTTCAGATGCTCTGAGCTGGGAGTCAGAGAAATGCAAACTGGCTTCACAACATGGAAACGGGTTCCTCACATAACTGGGCAGCCCCAGTCTGAGCCTGGGGCTCATTAACCCCAGAATGGTGCCGAGACAGCTGCAGTCACTTGGGGCTGCATATCCGCACACGACAGCACCCAGAGGACCGGAGACTGCCACTCCCACGTACTCTCGGGTAAAGCAACGTAGCTGCTTTCCCAGAAGCCCGTGGGAAACCTCTCCTCCCATCCCATTGGCCCAAGTGAGTCACATGACCATTCTCATACTAATCATTGGCTGGGGTGGGGTACCTGCCTAGACAGGAGGACCATCTCTGCAACAGGGGGTGGGGTCAGCTTCCTTTGAAGGACCGGACTGCATGGAAGGAGAGGCAGGGAGGTGAATAAACCTGTGTTCTGTAGGGAAGAAAGCCAATGGCTACTAGGGAAGAGACACATCATATCTGCTACACTGGAGTCTATAACTTAACTCCTGACCTCCTCAACCCTCCCCATGCTTTACGCTGCACTGCAGTGAATGGAAACGCCACCCCTGAACTTCATGGAACCCAGAAAATGAGAGTTCACTATCTCCCTCATCTCGCACGTCTAGTGAGGCACCGTGTCCTGCATCTTCTACCCACTGAATAGCTCAAGAACCTGTCCACTTCTCTCCATTCCCCCTTACTTCAGCTACTACCAACTCTACCTGAGCTATTACAACAGCATCTTGACTAATCTCTCTGCTTCCTGCCACATCCTTCCAAGCAAATGCCTACCCCGGAAGTCCATCTCTCAAAAGATGAAACCTGGCAGTGTTACTCCCCTTTGTAAAAGTCGTCATTGGCTATCTGAGGCCTGTGTTGTGTCTGGCACTCTCATGGGGCCAATGGGGTCCTTCCTGACCTCTGACCGCCCCTCCTGCCATCTCTTATCCCTGTCTATAAACTTGGGTTTATGCCATGCTTGCTATCCCCCACTTCAAGACAAAACAAAACCTCTTTCTCCCACCTCTATAAAAGGCCATCATCTACCTGCTCCTCAGGCAAAAGCATCCCAGAATGTATCCTTTATTCCTCTTTCCTTCTCCTATCACTTCTAATCCTTCCATGGATGCTGCTGCTTCTCCCTCCAGAACATGATCCCAAACTGTCATCTTCTGACCATGTTCACAACTACCACCTCCACCCAGGCCACCCCAGCTTCCTACCAGGTCTATCACGATAGCTGACTAACTGGTCTACCTACTCCTGCCCCTTACAAACAACTCAAAGTCCTCACCAGGGCCCACAAGCCCTACAAGATCTGGCCCCTGCTTACTTCTCTGACCAAATCCCTTCCACAGTCCCCCTCACTCACTGCCTTCTCTTCTAATCCTTGAAGACACCAAGCTCATTCCCACCTAAAAGCCCTTACACTTGCTGTTCCCACCTCCTTGAATGTTCTTCCCTAGGGCTTTGGAATGCTGACTCAGGGCACAGTGTGGAAAGTCATCTCTCTGAGTTGGTCCCTGGTCACCTTCAGGCCCACCACATCCTCAGGTCACTTATATTCTCCACAACACATCACTATTTGGCCTCTTCTTTGTGGATTTGTTTGCTTACTTGTTCATTGCCAGGTCCCCTAGAAATATAAGCTCTCTGAAGGCAAGGATACTGTCTATCTTATTCACTTGATTCTTGGGATAGTGCCTGGAACACAGCAGGAGCTCAATATATGTTTCAAATGAATGAATGAACAAATGACCATTCCACCCTTCTGGCTTATATGCTTCTTATCACCTGGCCCCCTTTACCTGCCTAACTTTTCCTGTCGTTCAAATTCAGCTCTGCCGATCATCAGCACCTGATGATCGGCGCGCACACACACACACACACACACACACACAGTTGCCTCTCCTCTATCTCCCACAATAACAGCCAGCATTTAGCTCTGTCACTGTTTAGAACACCCTGCACTATAGCTATGGCTCCTCCCCCCATGTTCTAGGCTCTGTGGGAACAGGTCTGCGTCCTTCTACTCTGCATCTCCATCACCCAGCTCACAGCCTGCCCAGAGAAGGCACTCGGTGACTGCCTGGTGAATGAATGAAGGAATGTATTCTTCACTAATAGTTAGGGCTTTGATTATTCCTTAGAGATAAAACTAGAGCTGTATTACCCATATCTCTCAATCAAATCTCCAAGTTTGAGACTTGGGGGCATCCTAAATTGCCTCCCAAGGTCCCTTTAAGTCTTTACTCTTGCTGTAACAGGCTAACACTTCTCTAAATTATTTGGGAACTGGAGCTTCCCTCCACGTTGTATTTCTGATTGGTTGCTATTTGTTTTGACAGTTGTCGGATTCTTTTATTTATACCAAGCTCTCTCTGGGGTTTAGTTTACTGGATCCTCTCAATCTAACACCTAGAAAGAAGAGAAAATGACTTACCTGTAAATCTTTTTTATTGAAGGTGTGCCATAAAACAGACCTTCCTTCACCTCTCCATTCTCCCCTGAGATTTAAGGATTCTTGGTTTTTATTGCTGTCTTTACCACTCATTTGGAAAGGACAGAGCAATGGGAGGTTGGAGAGGCTTATTAGGTCCACCCAGGAGGGATTATACTCTCCTTGCCGGTGCCCCAAACAGTGGGAGCTTCCTGGGAATGCCTGACAGTTTCATACCAGAAACACACACCAAGCTGAGGAAATTTACTATATGACATATATCCACAGAGCCGAAATTACAGACCATTTTCTCCTACCTGTCCCTTTTGTTTGATTTCTGGCAGATGTCCATGGGTAAAACCACCAGTTTCCACTGGGAAAGCAGAAACCTAACTATAAATGAGGACTTCTGGGGCTCCTACAGAGAGAATCTTTCTCTTGCTCATTTTAACTGGCGTTTCCATAGGAGATGGTACAGAGTAGAGGATGTGCCAGAAATGAATATTTCAGAAACTCAAATGCACATTCCCTCAAACAGTTTACTCGTACTCCCACCTCTCTCTCCAACATCCATCCAGGCTAGAATGTTGATTAAGGTCAACAGGAAATTGCTTAATACCCTGCTTTATTTTGTCTCTGCACATACTAGTCACTGTGTATTACAAAAACATCTCGTCCCCAAACATCTATCCTTTTTTAAAAATAGCGATTATTCTTTGACTGTATAAGCAAAACACACACATTATAAAAACTTTGATAATACAGAAAAATATAAAGAAGACAATTAAAATAATTCACCCAGAAATACGCATTGATAATGTTTTAGAAGAACTACCGCCAAGTTCTTTGTGTTTTTTTCTGTGAATACAGATATACATCTTAATCCGGGCTCAGATCATATTGGATACACAATTTTATGTTCTCTTCTGTCTAAACATCGTATCAAAATTTTTTCTCATATTGTTAAATTTTGGAAAGCATGACTTTTAATGGGCTAATATTTTGCTAGCTTTAAAATCCATCTTAGACAAAATAAACCCTAAAGAAGTTATCAGGTGACAACAACCCAGCTACCCCAAAATGAGTCCAAAATTTGAAAATCAGTTATTCATGTTAACTGCTTTTTGGTGGTCTCCATGGCAACACGCCAACAGGCAAGGCTGGGGTGAATTTAAGGTAGTTAAGCCCAAGAATATGGAACTCAAAACTCAGCTGTGGGTCACGGTTCTTTCTAGTTTGTGGAATTATGGGCTGTTTTCACTTCCTTTATTATTCCTTTCTGTACAGACTAAATTTGTTACCACGAGCATGCCTTGCTTTTAAAATCAGAAATAAATCATAATGCTATTTTCATTTTGGAAGCAAACACCTAATTACATATTACCGTGGTTCTATCATTCTCCCTCACTCTGTTTCTGTCTCTCTCCTTCTGTCTATACATCCCCCCCCAGCCCCTCAACACCTCCCCCCCCCCCGCCCCGCCAAGGGAGCCCCACCCTGAGTCCATTGCCCCTCCCACTTTTCCAGGTATGGAGTCTCCATTCCCACCCCAGTCCTGGGGAGGCAGCTGTGGGAGGAAGGGGCTTTCACCTGATCCCCAGTCCCTTCCTGTCGGGCTACAATCCACTCCTCTCAAGCCTGATGCCAAGAGGCAGCACTGTTCCGCAGAAAGGAGACAAACTCTGATGGCAATAGGCTTATGACGTCAGAAGGCCTGGGTCATCTTCTGTCTGTGTGGCCCTGGCCAAGTCACCTAACCTCTCTAAACTTCAGTGTCCCCTTCTGTAAAAGGAAGATAAGGATACCAGCCTGCAGGATGATACCATGATCAAATGACATCATCTCTGACAAAAGCTTGCACCAAATAAATGCCTTCCCCATGTGCTCACTGACCATCTTTGGGGCCTTAGTCTTCCCCAGAAATGCCAGTCCTCTCTCTGGCCAAGGCCAAGGCTGAGATGTCTTGGCTGTAGCTGCAAACTCTTAATCAGAAAAGGGACTTTTCTGCTTGCACAAAGAGGTACCTTTTAAAATTGAAGCCGGGAACTCTCGCAAAGGGCTGGGAATCTGGTTTCAAAAGCAAAACAGTGAGTAGACGAAAACCAAAATATTACTGGACTCTTGAGAAAGCTCTCTCCTGATTGGTTACAATTCTTAGCTTGCCTTTGCAGTGAAATCCACAAGATCTTCTGTAAACATTGTCCTCATTGATAAAAAGGGAAACAGACCAACAAAAGCCTGATAGTTTCTATCTTCTAATCCCACATCTCATCTAATTAAAAAATAAGAAGAAAGAGGGAAAGGGGATAAAGATGCAGAAGGAGGAAGGAACAAGAGGATAAAAATGGGCAAGAGTGATATGGATCAGATGATTCTTTAAAAAGACAAATAAAAAAGAAACAAACAAGAGGCAAGAATGAAGTAGGTCAACGCTGTCATCCTTTGCCAGAAGAGCAAGCTTAGGTCTGACATTTAAGTGACTCATTTCAGAGACTAAAACAAGTCAGGATTAGAAAGAGGATTAGAATTTGGAGCTCTCAGTTGGTCTGCAATTGACACCAATTGTAAAGATGTCAATGCCAATTTATAACCAGGTTTTCAGGGGCAGCTGCCTCACTCTGCTTAATTTTCCATGTCTGTGCCTTTACATTCCCAAACAGCATTGCCTATCACTTGTTTTCATTTTTTGCTCTTCTCCAAGAATATGACTAGAGGTAGAAAAACCCATACAGTGAAATCTTCTTCATGAGGTTGTGCTAAAAAAATTTTTTTCTAAACCATAGTTAAAGATAAACAAGATTTCTCCAAAGCTGAGCTATTCTATCAAATCAGACAAAACATAATAGGGTTTCTTTTAGGAGCCCATATTAGCTACTATTGTTGGTGATTATCTGGATCTAATATGTGACAGTCTGCAGACTGCAGCAGCCTACTAGATACCATTCATTCACTCTACAGTATTTACTGAACACCGAGTTTGTGAGAGGTGCTGTCTAGACCTTGGGAACACTGATCAAGGCAAATGAGGGGTGCCAGTGCCCTTCCTTGAAGGACCCTGCCTCCAGGCAGTGTGAAGGCAGAATGTGACCTCCGAATTGCAGAGCCCAGAAAGATCCTCTCATCCATGAGGTCCAGAGAGAGGAAGGGACTTGCCCAAGGTCACACAGTGAGTTTTTGCGAGAGCCAGAATGTGTTTGCAGATCCCATATCCAATGCTCTTTCTTCTATATAAAGAACAGATTTGAGCTGAAGGTGTGAAATGCACTGTAGTCCCACGCCCGGGATTTCTCCAAGCTATTGGAGCTTTAGAGGTCCATTCTGAACACATTCAGGATCCTAGCCTCAAAGAATGTTGGATCCAGAAGGGACCCCATGGATCATCTGGGCCTGTGGTTCGTAATCAAGAGGGCACATCACCCCAGAGCTACCAGATCAGGGTCTGGGGGTTGGTGTCTTTACTGCTTCTTAGTACCTTGAAGGCGCTTATCAGACCCTTACTGGGGCACAAGGCGCAGGTTCAGAGGGAGACCTGCAGGATGAAGGGGTGACTCGGAATCAGGGGAAAGAGGAAGAAAGAAACCAGAGGAACAGTTTAGAGTGGTGGTCACAGGCATGGGCTTGGGAGGCAGACAGGCCCAGATTCCACTCCTGACTCTGAAGCCCGAGCTGGGTGACTTGGGTGAGCAGCGTGGCCTCTCTGGGCCTGTTTTCCCATCTGTGAAAGGGATGGCTTGCTACAGGGCTCAGGGAGCTCAGGGGGACGCCATGTGGTGCCTGGCAGGCAGGCCGTGCTGCACAGACAGTGGCCGCCCCCACTACAGGGTGGGCCAGGAAGGTGCCCAGAAGCCTCCTCCCAGTTCACAGCTTCGCTTTGGGCCACCCAGCCCCCTCCCACACAGACGCCCAGTGTGAGAAGGTACTGTATGGCAGATAGGACTCGTGAGGTGTCTAGAATTCCAAATCACAGATTCCAGGGAACCTGGTCCTTTGACACCTGCAACTCGAGGGAAAGGAGCTCCCCAGCCTGGGGCTCGCCAAGGGTTTTATGAACTGACATGTCCTAAGGACTAGGGTGAGCAGTCACAGGAGCAGCACAACCCTTAGAGAACATCAACGTCAATCCCATCTTGGAGGCCCAGAGAGGTTAGGCAACTTGCCCAAGGTCACACAGCTTTACAGGGATTAACCCCATAGGCCCTCGGTTTCTTCATCGCTACAGCAGAGGTAACAGTTGGGATTACTAAGAGAACTCGGTAGAATTTTGCACAATGACTGGCCCGCAAATGTCTCGATGAATAATACTAATAGCAGTTATTATTATTATGACCATCATTATCATTAATATTATTATTAACATCAGTTTATAAGCAATTCCCCAGGCTCTCAGCCCAGTAAGGCTTGAACCTTACTCTTTCGGACTCAGTCTTTCTGTGTTGTTAACAAAGTCACTGACAAACTCTGGGCCAGGCCCTGCTATTCGAACTCACTTGACCCTCACTCATGGTGAGCATTATAAGGTAGGTACTCCTGTTACCCCAATCCCCAAATTGGGAAACTAAGCCCAAGACAACGAAGTCACATGTCTGAATAAAAAAGATGACACCCCCAGGAAGGGGTAAGGCTATGGCTTTTACCAACAATCTGGCCCCAGCATGTGAATCCCACCACTTAGAAACCTTCTCCAGAGTGTGCCTCTGTTCCTTCTCCAAATTCCAAAGACTGAGGGAGATGTCTTGCCTTTGAAGTAATTTAGTGTCGGGGCAGGGCTGGCAGAGAGTAGGAGCCTAAAACCTGTTCATTCTTCCCTCTGGAGTTTCAGAGCTGATTTTCTGCTTTCCCTGGGCACCCAGCCCCACTCACAGATGGCTTGTGTCTACATACCTTGCTGAACTTGCTTTTCCTAGACCAACAGCTCTCAGGGTGTGTCCCCAGCCCATTGGCACCTAGGAACTCTAGCTCCACTCGACACTCTTTTTTTTTTTTAATTTTTTTATTCTTATGTTAATCCCCATACATTGCATCATTAGTTTTAGATGTAGTGTTCCATGATTCATTGT
>NC_138373.1:149578742-149596948 GCF_054177405.1 Leptonychotes weddellii | reverse complement strand
TTCTCTGTTTGACTTATTTCGCTCAACATAATACCCTCCAGTTCCATCCACGTCGTTGCAAATGGCAAGATCTCATTCCTTTTGATGGCTGCATAATATTCCATTGTATATATATACCACATCTTCTTTATCCATTCATCTGCACTCGACACTCTTCTTAATCAGAAATCCTGGGGCTGGGGTCCAACAGTCTGTATTTCAACAAGCCCTCCAAGACTTTCTGGGGGTACGCTGACAAGTGAGAAGTATAGACGTAGTGATTTTGTGCTGCACCTAGTTGGTGCTCAGTGCCTAATGGGGCCTCAGGAAAAGTAGGCTGAGCCAGCTGACCAGATCTGAGTCCTGCCCCTCCAGCGACTAGCTAAGCAACCCTGGGCAAGTCACTTACCTTCTCTGTGATTCAGTTTCCTGGTTTCTAAACAGAACGACAATAGTGCCCCTTTGTAATTATGTCTGGAGGATTAAATGAGATCACAGATGTAAAGCGCTGAGCAGAGTGAACAGCAGATAGCGAGTACTCAGTAAATGTCACCTGCTGTTTAATTGTTGTTGTCATAGGCAAGTACGTGAACCAACGTGCATACTTAACACAGTGGCAAACCCACGTTTGCCTTAAATGGATGGAGCTCCAGTTGTCTTTTTAACTCAGCTATTCAAGAAATATTCACTGAGGGTCTGTTACTTGCCACTGCAATGTGATGCCAGGAGGAATAAGACACTGTCCCGGGAGCCAAGTGCAACGATGCTGTAGGGAGGGGCAGGGGACAGGCAGGCATCACAGTACCCGGGGGTTCACGGAGTAGAAAGGGGAGGCTCCTGGAGAATGTGTATGTGTGCGCACACACACACAGACTCTACTTAATCACTGATTTTTTTTTTTAATATAAAGCACATACGGGCATTAGGGATGGAATGCATTCTGTTCTCCTGGCTTCCCCTTTATCAGTTTCAGGGATGAGCTCAATACCTATGCGATATCATTATTAGTCATTCATCCAGGCACCAAGTGTAATCCAAAAACAAAAGTCATCTTTGTCCTCAATTTACTCCCATCTCATTAGATGTAAAATTCTTACATCTTACAAAATATGTGACCAGAACAGACAGGCTTGGACTGGGAGGCAAATCCAGCAGCCAGGAGCAGGCTTGGGGAAGGCAGCTCTCACTCTGAGGCTTCCCAGAGGAGGTGCAACCCGAGTGGGCTTTCTTGAACGATAAGGACTTGAATCATTAAATATCCCTTCCTTTTGGAGCTCCTACTGGCCTCTGGCCAGATGCTAGAGAGAAGCCGGTGAATAATGCAAATGTGATCTTGCACTGGCTCTCAGTGATGCAAGACCCATGCAGAGCATTTAATATGCATGCCTCTTGTGAGCTCCCTCTCCCAACAAACCCAGTAGGTGGCCACACATTACCACCAGCACCATTTTACAGATTTGCAAAAAAAAAAGGCAGAGAAGTTCTTTTAGGTTCCCAGACCCACTTCCAACATGGGGTGGGGGTCCCCACCCCCGAACACCCACAACACCCAGCAACTCTCTGACACCAGCAGGGTGTTAAAGATTTCAAGTCAATTCTCACACTGTCTACCCAGAGACAGCCCCAGATCCCACGGGGGAGGGCCCACCCCCCACCCCCCACCCCCCACCTCAGAGCCAATCCCAAGCCCCTCACGGGACCTGTGCTTCTGACCCACCCGCTACAGACTGGGGTTTCCAACCACCTCCTCCTTGGGTTCTTTTAATTTGCTAGGGCAGCTCACAGAACTCAGGGAAACACTCCCTTAGGTTTACTAGTTTATTAAGAGATATGATAAAGGATATGGGTCTACAGCCAGATTAAGAGATGCCTAGGATGAGGTCTGGGGAAAGGGTGAGGAGCTTCCATGCCTTCTCCACGTGTTCTCCAACCAGGGAACCCCTACGCCTAGTCCTTCTGGGTTTTATGGAGGCTTCATTGCACAGTCAAGATTGACTTAAGTCCCTGATTCAACCTCCAGCCCTACTTGCCTCCCCTGTAGTCAGTGGGTGGGACTGAAAGTTCTAACCCTGTAATCACACAGTTGGTTCCCCAGGCCACCACCCTCTCCTAAGGGCTTTCCAAAGGTCACCTCATTAACATAACACAAGATGCTTTCGTGGCCCTTATCACTGGCAATTCCAAGGGTTTTACGAGTGAGCCTGGAACCCTGGACTAGACCAAATACCTAGGAGAACTATATTTTGGTCATTTCAGTGACAAATTGATAATTTTCATCAATCACAATATCGCAGAGGTTAAGTAACCTGCCCAAGGTCACACAGCCAGTAAGTGGTGTGGCTGGCGCTCAGATCCTGGGAGCCTCACTTATATGTCTCTGCTCTTAAATACCCTACACTATAGAACAAATGAACTGGCAGAAGGGACCAGAGAGGTTTTCTAGGTGGGAGTGTTTGATTCAAGGAAAAGGGGGGAAAACACAGAATCCTTTTTCTTCAAGTGTATCCATGGGAACACATTTCTCCCCAACACTGTCAGCCTCGCTCCGGACCAAGGGTTTGCTATCACTTGGTTGAGAGTCATTCAATTGCCTCCCAGAGGACCACCTGCCTTAAGTTATCAAGCCAGTAAGAGAATGCTTCTCTGAGCTGCTTGCCCTCTGCAAACAGATTTGAAAGGTTTGTGCTGAAAGCTGAGTGTCCAATTACTTGTTTTTGCTGCTCTAATCTGAGCAAAGTCACAGAAGGCAGGGGAGGATTTCCCTTCCTAGACTCACGGTCCAGGCACATGTATGTGTTCTCTAGCTGACGATAATCTTTTAAAAGCCACTTATGCATAACTGGCTTATGTGGATCTGCAGAGGCCCCTCCGAACACCATTGCAGTGCCGGAGCTTGCCTTTGTGTAGAGCAAGGACCCTGAGTGATACCATTTAACATGCAACAAGCTGACAAACATGTCCAGCCCTACAGTGGCAGGTGTGTCCAACTTTCAAGTGGCCACGATCGGCTCTCAGCTTGAAATCTTCTCCATTAAAAACTTCTCTCTTGCCTTCTGTTCAATGGAAATATTCTGTTTACAGAATATGGCTTTCACTTAAATTATTTGATAAATTGAGACTTTGCTCTCACAAAAATAGTATCGTTGGGCAGGAAATGTACCGCCTTAATCGTCACAGTCTAATGAGAAAGGAACGGAAGAAAACATGGATGACGGGCACCTATGAATTGGTGGCCTTTATGGACGAGGGTCTTGAGATAATTCACTGTAAAAACATTGGTCGACAACCAGAGTAATCACTCAGTGCGTCCTGGCCAAGGCATAATGAACTCAAAAGAGGCTCCAGCAAAACAACATCATCCATCACATTAAATCAGTGCTTTTGATTTGAATTCGATTAGCACTGCAAATCTGTGTTTCCCTGGCAATTTTTTTTTTTTATATTTTACAATTGTGTAAGACCTGTAAACTCGGGACACCTGGGTGGCTCAGTCGGTGAAGTGTCTGCCTTCAGCTCAGGTCATGATCCCAGGGTCCTGGGATCGAGTTCCACACCGGGCTCCTTGCTCAGGGGGAGCCTGCTTCTCCCACTGCCTACCGCTCCCCCAGCTTGTGCTCTTTTTCTTTGTCTCTCTCTCTGACAAATAAATAAATAAAATCTTAAAAAAATAAAAAATAAAAAAAGACCTGTAAACTCTTAGGCTGTGAGCATAAGAAATTTGCAACCTGGCAATAATATGCTTTTACATTTTAAACATCAGACTTTTTAAAAAATCTGTCATCCTGCAGAGCCATGAGAATTCTGTGCATTTAATACACCCCTACTCTAGTCGAGTTTGAGAAACCCTAATGCAGTGTGGAATGAGCATAGAACTGGGGGCCTCACCAAACGGAGTTTAAATCCTGGCTGCGCCACGTAGCCACTGCATGATCTTGGCCAATCCCTGATTAACCTTTCTGGGACTCAGTTTCCCCGTCCAAATGGGAATAACAACATTGGCCACCCAAGCTGGCCATGAGAATTTTAAAAGATCTTTGGTGGGAAGTGCCAGGCATGCAGTAGATACCAAGAGTGAATTTCCGGCCCTTTTCTCTTAAGTTTTCTCCCCATCTGCATGCCATTCTGTTGTTCCTCTCCTTCTTTCAAAATTGGAGGCTAGGCCAGGGATAGCAACCACATCCACTGTCTGTGACCACTCTTGTTTAATGTGGGTCAGAACGGGGGGCAGGCAAGCCCTGGTGGCCATCAGGAAGGCAGAGAGGAGGAGGGAGACGGAGCCCAGATAGCTGCCACCTGTCTCCCCAGGAAGGGGAAAGCCGGTCACTGGCAAGAGGGCAGGGAGCAGACCTGGCAGCAAATCGGGGCAGCCTCTGCAGCCTGGGATGTGTCAGAGGAGAGCAGCTGCCTCGGAGGGGCCCCTGCAGGCCCACTTGGCTGCTCTCCTCTGGGTTCTACCCAGGTTCCAGCCCGGCTGAAGACACAGCCATATGGCAGCAGGCTCTTCTTCGGGAAGAAAGGGGAGGTCAGCCCTTCCAAAACCCAAGGGAACAAAGTCACAGAGGAGAGGCCAGCAGCAGCCTGGGGCCCAGAGTCCTGGAACCCATCCAAAGCCCACCAGGTGTCACCAGCACACAGCTCAGAATTCACTACCTGTCCCTCCCCTCTGCCCTCCACCTCCTTGGAGGATGGCTTCTAGCCACCTAAAAATCAGGGACTGTCATTCAGCACATATGTATTGGTCAGCTACTGTGGCCAGAGACACACTGCGAGGCTCTCATGCTTATACTCTCGGCAAGCTGCTGAAATACATAGGCTTCTAAATTTTAGATTGATGGCTAACAGAGCTACCAGACCCTAGAATACAGCAGGTGTTCAACATAAATTATCTCAACTCATCCCCTTAGAAATCCTCAAAAGCAGGAGCTATTATCCCAACTACAGGTGAACAAATAGGCTCAGAGAGGTTGAGCAGAAGGGTGATGAAGGCACAGCTCAGTCCTTGGACCATCCCGATTCCCAAGCCCATATCCCTCCCACCACACCATATTACCACTTGCATTTAAGAGGGGAAAAGAGACTGGTGTTTTATTGAACACCTACTTGGTGCCAGGGGTTGGGATTTTACATAGATTTCTTCCCTTTATCTCCATAATAAGCCTATGAGGTAGATATGATTAGACATCTTTTTTGGAGGAGGAAACCAAGACTCAAATGGATGGGGTAAGCAGCTCAACATGAACTAGCTGGTTGACAAAGCCAAGGCTCACATGCGGTCTACTTTCCAAAGCCCCTGCACTGCCCCTCCCTCAAGTCCTTCCTGTGAGCAACTGTCCAGATTACAGCACTCTCAATGTGACTAGATTCGTATAGTAACTCTACCTACCATCAAAGAACTTACACTGAGTACCTCTGTTGCTTCCAGCCCTATGCTAGGCTCTGTAATAACTAAAAACAAAACAAAACAAAACAGGTTCTGCTCCTAGCCCCCAAGGAACACCCCTCCAGACAGCTAGATAAGACATGAAACATGAAGAGAGAATAGTAAATATCCTGGTGTTCTACAGGACTAGACAATGAGGAAACATCAGTCTCCCCACTTCCCTGTCCTCTGCCTAGCTAGTTCCTGGTCATCCTTCAGCTCCCCGCCTCAATGTGGCTTCCCCAGGGAGGAATTCACTGATAGCCCACCTCGGTTCAGGTCCTAGTTACCAATCTCCAGGATTCTCAGAACTTCTCCTTCCCAGTACCCTCCACATGCATCATAACTTGCCCAATGTCTTTGTCCCCCATCAGCCTATGTATGTCTTGAGTGCAGGGATGGCCCCTGATTCATTCACTCTCTCCCCAGTGCTTAGCATCCCCAATGCCTGGCACAATGCCTGAAAAGAGTATCAAATAAATATATAAAAAATAGAAAATATATTAAGTTGTGCTGCAATAATTGAATAATGAATTAGTCAGGAAAGACTTCATGAAGGAGGAGGGATTTTAGTAGTGACCTGAAGAACATGGGAGACTCAAATGGGTCATGAGAGGGGAGGTGACAATCCAAAGAGGGAGCACCTTATGAGCCAAACTACCAGGACACATGGCGCTGTGCCAACTGGATATCCACTTAGGGACAACGTGAATGGTAACCCCCTACCTCACACCATACAGAAAAAAATCAATCTCTGATGGATTGCAGCTCTAAATGAGAAAAGGAAGGCATAATGCTTCATCCACACCTCTAGCAGCGATACTCTCTCACCTTCTGGGATTTATTCACTGGGAAGACAGAGTAACACGAACTGGAGACAATAAAATCTAGTGAATCATAAGGCCCTACTTTCTATGGCACAGCCTTACCAGGATAAAGCTCAAGAATAAAAACAACTATTTTAATATAAATTTCCAATGCAACTGCATGAAAAATACATCAGAAATTCAAGGATGGAATTCTAATATGGGGAAATTTCAATAAAAATTCAATAGGAGAATAACCCAACAATAATTGCATTTAAAGAGTTCTGAGTATGTGTCAGGCTCTTCTCTGAGCACTCGACCAAATTAACTCCTTCACAGCAAACTGTGAGGCACATACTTTTCTTATCTCTGTATCAGAGGTGGGGAAACGAAGGCAACGAGAATTTAAGTGATTCAAGGATACTGTCATTCAAGAGATAGCAGATTTGGAGTCTTTGGGCAGATGACTATTTTTCTGAGCCCAGGGTTAGGACAATGGGACATGAAAATTCTACCAGCCACCTAGGTAGTGGTGAGGAATAAATGGGGGAGGATGAACATAAACACATTTTCTTACTTTAAATGCAGTACGCCAAGAAAGCCTTTTTTTTTTTTTTTAACTGATTTCTCCAGTGGCATTACTTCTTTAGAAAGTAGAAGGCTAGGGGCGCCTGGGTGGCTCAGTTGGTTAAGCAACTGCCTTCGGCTCAGGTCATGATCCTGGAGTCCGGGGATCAAGTCCCGCATGGGGCTCCCTGCTCAGCAGGGAGTCTGCTTCTTCCTCTGACCCTCCCCACTCTCATGCTTTCTCTCTCATTCTCTCTCTCTCAAATAAATAAAAAAAAACTTTAAAAAAAAAAAAGAAAGTAGAAGACTAAATCAGAGCACACAAACGATTTATTCACATAATCCACAAGTATTTACTGAGCGCCTGCGATGTGCCAGGCACTGTTTTAAATACTGGAGCTTTTACAAAATGAACCAAGTAAAGCCCTACCCTCGCGGATCTTCTATTCTAAAGAGGGAGACAAAGAATCAACACATAAGCAATAAAAATGCGATCAGACATCAACTAGTGATTAAATAGGAAGCAAAAGAAATCCCGCTAAAGGGGCGCCTGGGTGGCTCAGTCGGTTAAGCGACTGCCTTCGGCTCAGGCCATGATCCTGGAGTCCCGGGATCGAGTCCCGCATCGGGCTCCCTGCTCAGCCGGGAGTCTGCTTCTCCCTCTGACCCTCCTCCCTCTCGTGCTCTCTGTCTCTCATTCTCTCTCGCAAATAAATAAATAAAATCTTTAAAAAAAAAAAAAGAAATCCCACTAAGGGAGTAGAGGATGACGGTCAGTTTTTGTTCAGAGACCTGAATGAAGCAAGAGAGGCAGCCATGTGGACACACGGCAAGGGCACTGCAGGCAGAGAGCCCCAAGTGCAAAGGCCCTGTGCCGGAAGCCTGCTTGGTATGCTTAAGGATAAACTGGCTGGGGTCTGGCTGGAGGGAAAGTGTGGCTGGAGCCGAGTGAATGGGAAGGCAGCAGTCCATCCCCACCTAGCCAGCTGGGGCTCTGTGGGCATGGTACCGACGGGACGCACAAAACGTATACACCGGGCAGCAATCTATGCAGTTTGCTCACCAGGTCTTCTCTGTGTGAGACTCCAGCCAATCACGGCCAGCCTCGCACACACGCTTTCCCTCCGAAACAGTCAGGTGGGGACTTACGTGCTGTTGTGGGCACAGGGTTGTGAGCATATTCGTTCCGTTCATTCATTCCCCAGACAGTCACTGAACACCTGGTGTAGGCCAAGGCCCTTGCTGGGCAGCAGGGAAACCTCGGGGATGCTCCGACGACAGGCATCCTCTAGGGAGGGAGATGGGAAGCAAACCGAGTCACGGTGCCTGGTGGTGACAAAAGCCCTTGCCGCCAGTCTGGCACTGCTCACGGGGGGAGGGGAGGCACAAGAGAAGCAGGAGAAGGAGAAACAGGCTCTGCCTCCAGGCTCCGAAGCTCCCTCCCTCCTGTGCCGTAGGTCCAGAGGCCATATGTCAGTGTGCCCATTTCCCAGCACAGCTGGTGAGGGGCAAACCACAGAAAAGCCCCAAACCTCGCTGAGTCAATAGTTGCAATCTCTTCCCTCCGCCAGCTTTCAGGAGCTACTCTTGCCCAGCAAAACCGACTGTGGCACATCCATCCCCACCACCCGTTGTTCCCACCCTGCCCGCTCTCTGGCAAGGGTGACATGGTGCACGTGTGCGTCTGGAGACACAGGACGTGGACAGGCTACCTTTTGTCTCCGGATGTGATGGTAAAACACAACAGCTCTTTAAGAGGCTGCACTCCTGTGGAGGGGACTGGCGAGGACACAGGCCAACGTGTGGCTTTTAAAGAATGGGCCAGCGTGGAGCACGGGGCTTGGTGAAACAGAAGAGGGGCCGGCAGCTCTTTGGGGACATGAGGGGAAGAGCAGACTTGAAGGAAGCCTTCCTAGAAGAAATGATGTGTCACCTGAGAGCTGAAGCATGAATAGGAGGCATGGAGAGGAGGGAAAGATAGGGAAGTGGGGAAGGGAGTCCAGGCAGAAGGCTAATGAGGGAGTCTGCGATAGGAGTGTGTGTGGTGGGTGGTGGGGGTCAGGGCCGCTCAGGATGGCTGGTGAGTAGATTCTGAAGAGCCATGAGCTAAGCGGTAGCAAATTGCATTGGATCCCACTGGCCTTGCTAAAGAGTCCGTATCCTATCCTGGAGGACTGGGGAGGCATTGAGGGTCCTCGAGCAGAGAAGAGGAAGCCTAGCTTTTGCCTCTTGCGAATCACAGTGGCTCCAGAGTGGGAAGTGGGCAAGAGGGAGGCAGGGAAGTCAGCTGGGGCTTGGAGCTGTTCTAGTAATGCGGGGAAAGTCAGTAGTGGGCTCGACTAAGGCGTGGGTGATTCTGGGACCCGTGAAAGAATTGGCAATTATAGGGGCGCCTGGGTGGCTCAGTTGGTTAGGCGACTGCCTTCAGCTCGGGTCATGATCCTGGAGTCCCGGGATCGAGTCCTGCATCGGGCTCCCTGATCAGCGAGGAGTCTGCTTCTCCCTCTGACCCTCCCCCACTCATGATCTCTCTATCTCATTCTCTCTCTCAAATAAATAAATAAAATCTTAAAAAAAAAAAATTGGCGATTATACCAGAGTGGGGATGGAGAGGTCAATATCAAGGACGACTCCCAGGTTTGCAGCTTGGGCAACCAGCTGGATGAAGAGAGAGCCTCTGGGAAGAGGGTCTGTGGGAAAAGCAGACTGTTAGTTCAGGCTGAGGTTCATGTAACTGTGGGGTATTTGTTGGGGGGACACCAGTGCACCATGAAGTCAGGGCTAAGAGACAGGTCTGGGAGAGAGAGAAAGATTCTTGGGTCCACACTGCACAGAGGGAAACTGAAGCCACAAGATGAGGTGTTCCAAGGAACTTTTTATAGAGTGAACTGTGAAGAGGCCAAGGGGAGAGTCCCAAGGAAACCAATTTACAAGATAATCACAAGAAGCGGAGTTTGTAAAGAGTCTGGACATGAGGGGGGCGGGGGGGTGGGGGTGGGAACAGCAACAGGGCTGTCCCAGGTGCCCGGGGGGGAAAAGGGCAGATCGGGAGGCCGGAGTGCTGGGCTGGGTCAAATGATGTCCACAGGGCGCGGCAGAGGCACAAAAACGTGTACAAAATCTCCCATGCTAGCACACAAACGGAAAAAAGGTGTTGGAAATGTCTGTACCTTACTTTTTCATGACCCTCTGTTCTCCATGAAAGAACAGGTAGAAAATCCAAGATTCATTTAGTGCAGTGTTTCCCAAAGGACGGTCGGAGGGATCCAGCAGAAAGCCGCACATGCACACTCGCAGTCTGTAGTGAACGCATGTTTAGAGGGGTCGTGCACTGTATTCTCACATCAGGGTTTAAGGATGCAATTAGCAGAGCGAAGCCTCTGAAAAGCCCAGCGGTAAAGAAACCTGTTTAACCTCGTTTCATCCAGCAATTCCCAAACTTATTTGGCAATGGAACCCCAGTATGGTGTATCCCCTACCAGCATCTCTTAGGTGGGCATCTGCAAAACGCACTTTGGTGAAAACTGCAGCGTTAATGGAAAGAGGCACATCTAACGGATGAAATTTCTGCAGCTGGTAAACCACTGGTGAAAAGCATCCTGTCCCAAGCTTGGGACAGAAGGCGTCCTTGGGCTGGGTGTGTCCCCCCCCCATTCATGCATTAATTTAAAATGTATTGGGTGTCTACTAGGTGGTGGCATAGCCTGGAGGGTGGGAGATGTGGCGCATTTGGGGAGACGAAAATTGAGGAGGGACGAGGAGGGTGTTCTTTGGACATGCATGTTCCTGGTAGAGGATACGGCCAGCCAAATAACCAGGCAAATGTCAACCAGCGTAGCAGGATGAGGGAAGAAACACCACCATGAGGTGGCTTTCTCTCCTCCAAGAAGTTGTGACGTTTGGGGAACTAAAGACAGGAAAACATGGTGGTAAAGGCCAGGAAGAACCCTGATAAGGTCTAGACTCCAAGTGGTTGCACCTGCTGCCATTTATTAAGCACTTACTATGTACCAGCCAGTCTACATAATGACGACATAATAATGGCTACCACTGATTGAATTCCTACTCTGCACCAGATACTCTCCTAAGTCTACTGGCTTATTTATCCTCCCAACAACCCAGGAGGTATTTATTATCTCATGTGCCACACAGCAACGGAGACGGTCAGAGGTGACACTCCTCGCCCAAGTCCATGGCCAACAGTGTTAGAGCAGAGATGTGAACCTAGGTAGTCCGCTCCAGATACTTCACTCTTTCAATTCTACATTCTACACCCTTTAAAAACATCCCACTGATGCTTGAACTTGGATCGCTGGAGCCTGAATCTGAAGGGCCAACCGTTATTCCCTGGAACCACCCACATTGTTTATGTTCTTTGATCTTCACAACACTTTGACGTACGTGTGATAAACTCCATTTACAGAGGAGGCTTGGAGTATTAACCCAGCTCCTAGCGGGCAGCGCTGAGGCTCTTGAATTCAGCGGGGTCTGACTCCAAAGCTCACACTCCTAGGTCTATAACGTCTTGCTGTCCAGACTGCTGTCACTTTTGCAGGCTGGAGTTGAGGTGATGCTAGTCCCCGTGGTTCGCATCTGCGGAGGCCTGGAAGCCTGACCAGCCAGAAGGGACACTGGCTGTGATGGGAGGACAGCGTCCTGGAGACACCCGTGCATCAGACTCCAGCCCTTGATTTGCTGGGGCGGGGGCGAGGGGGGTGTCCAGGGGGTCCTGCAAGAGGCGCCCAGCATAGCCAGAGCAGGGGGAGAAGGGGAATCTGGGGGTGGCTGGACAGCATTTGACCAGCTGATACCTGGCTGCCAGTGCAGAGCTGTAGGTACATACCTGCGGACCGCGAGCGCTGCCTGGGACCCAAGACATGACTGGTTACCAGTTTCCAGCAGCCTTGACCTTCAGGGCCCCTGGACTCAGGGTCAAGTGCGCTCCAAGAACAGATACCCCGTGCAAGTCTGGCCTCCCCTGAGGGGTCCTCCCCTGACCCAGGGCCATGGCCTTGAGCCTGAGGTAGGTCAAGTTCATTTGCCCCTTTCTAGAGTCACATGCCACAGCCCCAATCCTGCAAATGCAGATTCCCTGGCCCAGAAGGGCCAGGGCCCTGCAGCACCTCTCCCAGAGATGCCAAAAGCAGCGCCTCTGCACCGGGACCTGCAGAGCGCAGGCCTGGAGGCTGGGAGGCACCAGCCCACGGGGCCCACGCAGCCCCTCACCCGTGCCACACACACCAGGCCCTGAAGGAGCTCCTAACTGAAGGGCCTGCAAAGCCTTCTGCGTGCTGTGGATCTAATTAAGTTTTGACATCATCTCAAATTGAATCCTTTTATTAAACATTTATCTTCAGATTCTGGAGTGTCACAACACCACATTGTTTTAAGTGACAGAAACGCAAACAGCGTGCGCCTCCCCCACAGCAACCAAAGTCCTACTCTTAGCAGCCAACCAGCGATGTGCTCTTCCTCTGCCTTGGCCGGAGGGGGTGGGAGGGGGGCCCTCGGTGGTCCCCTGCCCCAAGCTTGCCCCGGGCTCTTGGACACACCCGCCTTCCTCCTGATCTCCCGAGGCCTCACTGAGCTGTCTGGATCAGCTGCAACTCCTCTCGGTAATTTTCCTCACCCTCCCCAGAACGCTTTCCTCCCAGGGATTGCGGTCGACAGGCTGCAGGCGGCCCCACCATCTCGCGGCTGCCCCGCTCTGAGCACAGGCTGGCTTTGGGGGGCCGGGGCTCACGGGGTCCACCCCCTGTCCTCCCCCACCCCCAGATTCTGAAGGCTTCGGAGCTGATTCTAGTGTTTTCATCCCTCCCTGCACCCGTAGCAGAGTGCCTGCCTTGCACAGAGAAGGCTGCCGATGTGTTTAATCGATGAATGGCTCAATAATTAAAGACCAAGTCTTGTCCTCAGCTTTGTAGTTTTGAGAACTCTCTTTGCACTTTTCCCAAAGGCAATCAAGTTCTAGGGGACTGATCCCTGCCAGTTAGACTCCTGGGAGACCCACCTTTCCCTTTCTACAGATGCCCCCTGGGCAGAATTCTCTCTCATGGGGAGCAGACAGTTCTGAGGAATCAGAAGCTCCCACCTGGGTGACCTTGCAAAACTAAGGTTTGAGTTCTGATCATTCTCTTTTCTAGACATGACAAGACCCCCCACTCCTCTGACAACAACAATAATAGATCATATGTACTTACAGCTCACAACATGCACTGTTCTAAGAGCTTTCCCTGTGTAGTAAATGTATTTAACCCACGCAAGAAACTCTGGAATAGGTAATGTTTATTATCCCATTTTCCAGAAAGGAGACTGAGGCCCAAAGTGGTTAAGCAACTTGCCCACGGCTACACACCCAGCCATTCTGACAGCATCAGTCCTGAGTTTCTATAAAGCTAGGTAATATTGATCCAGTAGCTCATACTTATCAAGCTTTGTGAGCCTCCAGTTCCTCATCTGTAGAATAGGCTCATTAACAGAACCTACTCAACCGGCTGATATCACTGAATCAGGTGCAGTATGGGCCCAGAGAGGATTCTGAGTGAATAGGAGAGTCTCCCATACCCACCGGGAGAACGAAAAGCGTGCAGTTCAATCCCCGTGCTTGATGCATGCAGAGCGCTATTAGGAAAATGACACATAAACTCGTGAAATCCGAAATAACAAGACAGGCCGGCTGTACAAGCGCCTCACGAGGCAGCCTGTGCTTGACGGCCGGAGGAGTGGTCTTGGAGGTAAAAGCAGAGTTGGAAGGAAAGAGGCAGCTCTGAGATGTGCCATCAGGGAAGGCTCCTTAAATCCTAGCTTCCAGGGGGTGGAAGACTCCCACACAGAATCATCTGTTCCACCTCCCAGCTATTAAAGAAATGCCCTCTTCAGCATCCCTAAGAGGCAGCCAACCACCTTCAGCTTGAATGCCTCCAGTGACAGGCAGCTCACCACCTTGGGAGGCAGTTCGAAAACCACCACACTCACCCAGGTACTGACCTGACATCTCCTGCCCTACACAGGACCAGGCAACCTTGAGGTGCAAAACTGAAGGAGGTGCTTGCTGCACCCCCACAACCCCAAAAGTGAGCACCTCTTAGATGTGGACACCTGTGCATCCCCACCCATGGCTCCTAGTTGTCCCTCTGCAGTAAAGCAGGTGTTGTTTTAGCTGAAGAAGAGGAAAGAGCTTGATTCTCCTGGGAGGGAAGTTGTAAGCAAAGGTGAACAATGGGACAAGGGCAAATGCGTGCCCGAGATGGGTGTAGCTGGGAGAGGAGAGTCAGAGCAAAGAAGGTGAAAAGCTTTGGGTCCCACTGAACATAGCAGGGAATGTCTGGTTCTACAGATGTCTGCCCTTTGTGCAACAGGCACCTGAGGTCTTACAGATTTCCAAGCAGGGGAGTGTCTTTGGCTCAGAAATAAGAGTGTGCTTAGATGGGCATCCCCAGTCCTTTGGATCCTCATCATATAAAACTTTTCCATCCTCATGGGTCAGTGGTTTAGATGGCGTTTGACCACTTTGGCCTGGATCTCTGCCATGAAACTGAATGTGCCTAAGCAGTGAAAATGAACTAAAGGGGATTGGGGGAAAACAGTTGTCAGAAAATTAAGGTGGATTAAGCAAAGCAGGAAAGGACTCTGGCATTTTCTCACTCCATGGAGGAATCTGGGCAACATACTGGAGACCTTCATGAAATGCTATCTAAATGTCTGTGGGACTCGTCCGGGCAGCAGGACCCCAGTTTGTGCATGGGGTAGTGGAAGAGACACTATCCCTATGGGGATCTGTATTTCTCTAGCATTTATTATGTGGCAGGCATGACGTCCAGCACTTTCTGGCACGATCTTGTTCATATTCACAATAACCTTACCCCATGTTTCATAGGAGGAGATAGAAGCTTGGTTGCGGGGGGGAGGGGGGGGCAGTTTGCCCAAGGTCGCACAACTAGTGAGCTTCAGAGCAGCGATTTGTCCAGGGAGTGGGAGCGTCTGTAAGGAGGGAGAGACGTGTGTTGAGTCCAGTCTCGTTCACTGCAGGATGCCTGTGTTCAGCTGCACTTCTGCACGGGATTTGCAATTTACCAAGTGGGTTTATTAGTTCTCGCTTCATCTATTCACTTACACCATCAGGGAAGCAGGACTGGGCCATGTCCCCATTTGACAGATACACAGATCTCAGCTGACTTCATCCCTTCTCCCCATCCCCACTGCCCCCACCCTGCCTGGGCCGCCTCCATCTCTCCCCTGGACGCCTGCCACAGTGATCCAGGCAAGAGGCCCTGGTGACTCCGACGGGGCTGGTGGCTTCCAGTCTCACCCCTCCTGCCCGTTCCCCACTTGGCCACCAGCACCAACATCCTAATGCACAAGTCTGGTCACATGAACCCCCTGCTTAAAACCCTTTGGTGGCTCCCCATGGCTCCTAAATTCATACTTTGAATGGCTTATTAGGCCCTGAGTAATCTGACTGCAGCCACTATCTCTCCCAACTGGTTACACACACACACACACACACACACACACACACACACACACGATTATATCCAGCACAACCATCTGTCCTTCAGGCAGACGAAGGCTCTTGGCCTCAGGATCCCGTCCTCTGTCTCTGGTTAACCCTTCCTCCTCTCCCTAGCATCTACCTGCTCTGCCTTTCATCTGCCAATTTCTACTTACCCTCACGGCTCATCTGAGATGGGGCTTCTTCCAGGAAGCCCTCCTGACAACCCACCACCACCCTGACTGAGCCACGCACCCTTCTGCCCACCCTCCAGCGTCCCATGCTCTGCTATAGCAATATCACACAGGAATCGCCTAGAAACCCACTGCCTGGAGTCAAATCTCAGCTCCTTCACTCACACTGGCAGTGAAGCCTCAGATGCATTCCTTTACCTCTGTGCCTTTAAATTGGCACATAACCTTTAAACTGGAAATAAAAGGGTTTTTTGAGGATTAAATGTAAAGTGCTCAGCCCAGTGCCTGGTTCATGGCAGCTTCTCCAAGGGGCCAGCCATCACCATCCCAAAGTCATACAAGTTATTTATTTGTCCCGGTGCCTCCTGGACTCAGTTCTTGGGGACAGGGAATCCTGCCATATCGATCCCCTCTCTGTTATGGTGCCCAGTTCAACCACCAAACCTAGTAGGCACTCAGTAAAAGTTCGAGGACTAGCCGACATACCAAATGAGTCAAAAAATGTACAGCTTGCCCAAGCTCACATGGCTAACAAATGACAGAAAGGGAGCTCAAACTCGAGTGCTCTAAGTGGCAAGACCACCTCTCCACTACACCACAAGGCCTCTGAAGGTGAACATAGAGCTGTTGACACATGACAGTATTTATTCGTTATCCACCTGCTCCTGGGGCTCTGGGGTTGATAGAATCATTTGAACAATCCTGTTTCATAGGATCTATGCCTATCAGGTTCCCATACTCCCTGGGCATGCCTCCACCACGGAGCTCTCTTGACATCTTGGGAGTGTAATCACCACTCTCTGTGACTAGACTGTGAGCTTCCTGAGAGCAGGGCCTGTCCTGTGATCCATCTGTGTCCCCCAGCATGGAGCCCAGCAAAGGCAATAGACCTACCACTTACCTAGCATCCACTAGGACCACAACTGCGCTAAGCCCTCTCAACACAGTACTTCAGGCAATTCTCACAACGCTATCAGGCAGGTCCCACTGCCTCCCCATTTTACAGATAAGACTGAGGTTCAGAGAGGTCCAGTGGTATAACTGGGATAGTTATACCCAGCCTGTCTTCAGACTCTGAGGCTAACCACTGACCTTCCCTGCCTCCCTAATAGTAGGAAATGAACTAATTGAAGTGTATTTCGGGAAGATTCCTTCATGGCCTATGACAACACCCAGGTCTACTTCACAGGTGTACGTTTTAGGTTGTTTCGTTACCTGTGAGGAGGGTCCTTAACGTCTTCTGGAGCAGGCTTTCCATCACATTGTGAAGTATTTCGGAGGTTTTCCTGTCTCCGGGGCCTGCTCCAGTGTCAACCTGGGGGAAGGAGAGATGGATGGGGGGGAACAAAGTTGGGATGAGGGCGCTTGAAGTTCAGGACCCAGATCCTCCCCCATCCTCTGTCTTAGTGAAGTCAGGCCCGTAATCAGTCCACGGTGTAGGGCCCTGACCACCACCTCCAGCACCCCGCCCGCCAACCCAGTCTGTAAGGACAAGGCCTGCTGGTCTTCACCAGGATCTGTTACATTCTTCCTGCCTGAGGTCAAACCCACCAACTAGCCCTTCCTTCCCCGCTCCCTTTGTCCAAGGCCGACTTACCGCAATGCCCTGCCTTCCCTCACCCACCGCCACAGCTGGCCCCGTCAGGAGCGAAGTTCATCTGAACAAGGACGTGCTGAGAAACACTGAGACACCTCTTCATTCATCCATTCGTTCAATTACTCTGTAGATATTTAGTGAGCACTTGCTATATGCAAGCACGGAGGGTTCAACGAGCTGCCTTCTAAAACTGTGTCTAGTACCAAATCCATAGAAAAGGCTTTTTTTTTTTTTAAGAATTTTTGAGACTGAGAAAAGACTATTTGAACGTGAATGATTATGTTCATTAGGAGTAGGCTTGGCTCCCAGGGCTTTTTTAAACTAAAATTATAAAGGGTGGTCTACTTCTCCCTCGTCACTCAGCTCTGGAGGTAAGGTGCCCAGGGCTGGTGCGGCTCCGTGGCGGCGTGGCCCAGGGGCCTTGCGCTCATTCTACCGTGGTGCAGCTCCCCGGCCCCAAGGTGGTCTCCCAGTGCCACGCGCCCATCAAGAGCGCTTCCTACCCGCCCAAGGCCACTTCCCGGAGGTCCCGCCCACCGCTTCCACTTACATCCCATTGGTCAGAACTCAGTCACGTGGGCACCCGTAGCAGTGCGTGCGAGCCCTGCAGGTCCCCGGAAGTCCTCTGCGCGGGTAAAACGTGGCCAGACATAGGAAACGCGGTGCCAGGCTGCTGTGCCACTGCCGGGTGTAGAGAATAACTATAAAATGAGCCCCTGTGTACCCAGCGCCAGGTTAGAAGCTAGAGCATCCTGGGCCCTCCCTGCCGCCACCCCCACACCCCCACCTCGGGTCCACACCCTCTTGAATTGGGTCTGTCTTTGCCTGGCCAGGCTTTACCAAACGTGTATTCCTAAACGATCTACAGCCTGCTTGTAGAAGTTTTTGCCTTCGTGAAAATAGAATCATACTTTATATACATTTCTGCAGCTTGATTTTCAGTTAAGTGTTAGGTGGGTGGGATTCGCCGGTGTGGACATGGATAGCCGGATCCACTCGTTTTCACTGCTGTATAATACCCCGTCTGATCAGTATACTCCGAGGTGTTATCATTCTTCCGACAGTAGAAATGTGGGTTGTTGTCGGCGTTTTGCTGTTAAAGCAGGGCCGTTAGGAACATGCTCATAACCCCTCTCCCCGTGCCTACATGCAA
>NC_138373.1:149560264-149578242 GCF_054177405.1 Leptonychotes weddellii | reverse complement strand
CCTTCAAAATGTTCTTCCAGAAAGTGGTCACTTTTCTGTTCAGAGAGTTGTTGCTATTCCTTTCTTCAATCTCCTGTTGGGTTTGTAGGTGTTCAGAATGGTTTGATCCCTATCCAGCTGAATTCCTGAGAGGAGACGAAATCCAGGTCTCCTACTCCTCCATCTTGCTCCGCCCCTAAAGACACATCATTTGAAGAGCAAAAACTACATTCATTGAGTGCCTGCTCTGGGTTAGGAACCACACTAGGAAATTTCACTTCTGCTATTTCATTGAGTCCTTAGAATCACCCCCACGCGGCAGGGATGAATAGCTCTATTGTACAGCTAAGGAAACAGAGGCACAGAGAGGTCACATAATTAGCTCCAGTCCACACAGCTAATAGTAGCAGAACCGGGCTTAGAAGGGAGATCCTTCTGAGTCTGGAGTCCAGTCTCTTCTCCCGCATCACATGGAAAGAACTTACAGAGTAGCTGTGGGGACAAGCATCAGGACAGGAAACACCTGGAGGTTATAGGAGCAAGTACTCACTGCTGTGCTCAGCACCTCTGGGAGGTGAGCACTAAGACCAAACAGAAAGGGCAGAGTTGAGGAAGGAAGGCGGGCAGCCAGACACCTTACCCCATTCTCACCCCACCTGGTGCCTGCATGGGATCTAGCACATAGTAGGCTTTCCAAACAATCCAATAAATGCATGGACGCACGAATGAACTCACGGTCCACCCCACAGGCTGCTTCAAACCCTCCAGCACCAGCTGTCGCCGGCGCTGTGCTGGGGGCCTGGGGTTCCAGCCAGGGAAGAGCCCCGCACTGCCCACCAGCCCTGAGGTCTCCTGAATCCCCGCCAGCAGGGAGGGCCCTGCCAGCAAAGCAAAAAGCCAGGAGCAGAAAAGGTTTAAAATACAGAGAAAGCAGCTCCCACCAAACCCTTCATTTGCTTCACTTAAAAAATTACTTAGCCAGCCTCCTGCGGCTGCCCCGCCCCCTCCCTCCGTGCACCCGCCCGGCTCCGCGCGGCTCCTTCAGCTCATGAATATGTGGGAAATAAAACAGCGTCTGTTCAGCCCCTAATGACCAGGTTTATGAAGAGCTTGTTGTTTCTCAAAGAAATGAGACAGCAGTTGGTGTTGTGAGATATTAATGTGCTTTTTACAAAGCTAATGAAACCTCCTTTAAACTACTTAATACCTGCAAGCTGAAATTTCCAGTCTGAGGGCAGATTCCTAGAGGCAGACCTGCGGCAGCCCAAGGCACAGCCCTTGGCCTTTCTGTCTCGGCTTGCCCTGCAGTCATTTGGCTTTGGGGTCGGCGGGGCACTGCTGCCCTTTGGGGCGGGGGTCCGGTAGAGATTTCATGATTGTTGGGCCCCTTGGCCGAATAATCCTTTATAGTTCATGGTGGGAGAGTCCCCCCTACATCCTCAACCTCTAATAGCTCAAAGCCAACGCCTTTCAGGGGAGTGGGCGGTGAGAAGCCCTCTCTTCCATTCAACCTGGGCCACAAGCCCCTGGGGACCTGACCCCTGGCCCCTCTCCAGCCATCTCCCACCCTCAGCCTTGCCCAGGGAGCCTCTACGTGGGACCCATCTTGTAAATCTCCAGTCCCACTCGGAATCACGTATCTGCACCAGCCAGCCCCTCACGCGGGTTGCCCTTCATGCCCTGGTATGCTGGCAAATATTTAACAACTGGCTGTCTGAGCAGGGAAAGGGGACCTCGATTTAGAGTATGTGCCAATTCTCACGGTGCATCCTCCCACCGTGGCTGGTGTCCAGCTGCTTATGTGAGTTAGGAAGAGACGCTCACAAGCAGATCCCGGGAGTTGGTGCAAGCCTGCTCCAGCACACCTTGGCCTTCTGGCTTCCTTGTACCCCAGCTCTGCTCTGGGGGACCTTCCCTGAGCCCCTGAGATAGTTTGTCCCCTCTTGTGTGCCCAGCACTTCCTGCCTTCGCTTTTGCTGATCGCTTTCCTAGAAATCTCTTCTCACCCCCAACTACTTCCTCATCATGCCCCGAGACACACATGCACACACCTAGACATGCACCCCTCCTGTGTGCTCCCCGACACGCTCTGCTTTGGCACAGCACATATCCCGCTACACCACAGCACCTGCCATCCACCTCCCACCACAAACTGCAAGTTCCTTGGGGACAGAAGGTATATTTTTTCCTGTGTCCTCAGCAGGTTGCAGAGAGCATGGCATATAGTCAGTGCCACACAAATGTTAGCTGAACAACTCTGCTCCCATAAGGCCCTGCGCATTCTCTAAGATAGTATCATTACATTCTAGTAAATTCTGTGCTGTCTGTCTTTCCCCCCTCCACCCCGGACTGTGAGCCCCCGAAGGACAGGGATCAGGTTAGATTTCCCTCCACCCACCCCAATGCCAGGCACTTGGGCAGCCCTTAGTCCCTACGTGGGGGGAGAAAGCCTGCCTAAGGATGAAGCCAACTGAGAGGAAAACCAGAGATGGAGAGGGATACCAGATTTTTGAGCACCTAGATCCATCTGTGCCTGAAGCCATATCAGCCCCTGGGCTTGATGACCACCAACCAGAAAGAAATACAGCAGAACTCTAGGCTGGCATCAGGAAAGCAAGATTACACACTCTTCACTGACTGTTGGGATGTCCCACAGATGTTCTGCCAAATTTAAACTCCGGCAAAAGTGACTGAATGCCGCTGTACCACCTCCCCTTCATGAACCTTGGCACCACTTTATTCGGACTGAGTCCATGGCCACAGAGCTCCAAGGGCTCCTGGAGACCCCTTATGCCTCCAGCCCATCCTCACCACCTCACTGCCACCATCAGCCTCAGGGACTATGGGACCAATCCCATCATGACCCTGGCTTACCTCACTACCAGTCATGTGTCCTTCAGGGCTCGGCTCACCTCCCAATCTGACCCAATCGCCAACTCCCCCAGCCTTCCAAATCCTTGCCTGGGCTCCCCAGCATTTTGTCCAGATGTCAGCAAACTCCCCATGTTCCTAACCTCTTTTCTGCTCGCTCTGATAGAAACCTGGCTGTCCCTTGAGGACACTACCCCCTTGCGATCCTTCACAGGGGGTGTTTTATCGCCCACACCCCTGAGGAAGTAGGACCCTCCCTGCTCCTCGCTGCCTCTTCCCTAAAGCCCTGCCTCTCTGAAACTCACCCAGCCTTCTCTTCCCTGTTTCCTGCCCATTCTCAATGTGGGCATCCCCCTCATTCTTGGAGGAGTGAAGAAGCATTGGCCTGCCTCATTCTCCAAGGCCACCGTGCAGCCCTCTTGGATTTCACAATCGGGCAGACAGCACCTCCGGTACCTGGCCTTGCCCACCTTGCTCAGCCAGCACATATCAGTCCTGCCTCGCCGGCCGTTAACTGCTGAAATCCCGCGTACCAATCAGCCGCACAAAGTGCAGGAAGAGGGCTGCGTAGGGGTGGCTCCTGGCTGTGGCAGACAGGGCAGGGAGGGGCCAGGACTGAGGCCCCATCTCCTCTGTGCCCCAGGCCCTGCAGCTCTCTGAGCTGTGGGCCCAGCCCAGGCACATCTGCCTCCGCGGGGCGGGGCCGGGGCCCCAGAAGCACAGAACCTTACACAGCTAGAGTGGCTGGGCCAGGCTGGGCGCACACCACCACCCAGGACAGAACTACCTCTGAGGTACCCGCTTTTCTCCTCCCCACCGCCCACTCCACCATCCCCAGGAGCATCCTTCCCCACCTCCAGCATTGCCCAGGATGGAGGGCTACCTTCTGGGAGAAGAGTATGGCACGGGACAGTGTAGGAGAGAATTCTGTACTCACTGAGATGAAACAAGTCTTACTCTAACAGAGAAGTGTTGCAAGCTTCTGGTATGGTTCCCTGTGTCAAACCATGGTCCAGACAGGGCCATCATTCAGCTTGAAAGGGCCTCACACAAATAGTTTCTAAAAACCAACCAATGATTTGGGGTTTATCAGAATAATGTGACGAATCCTTTGCATATCAACTTTAACTTGGTAAGTGGTTTCCTAATACATACTTGATTGCATGTAGAAAGTAAAAGTGAACGTTTAGTTTTTGTCTTCTGTGTTGATTGGGACGACCTTTCCGGTTGCTAGATACTTTGAATGTCATCCCTACCTCCATCCGACCTGAGCCAACCCAGTTCATGGTCTTATCCTTGACCCTGACATGACCAATCACCACACCCGTCAACAATCTCAATCCTTAGCACCCGCTTTCTGACTCCCATGCCCCAGCCTTCCAGCTCACTCCCATGAGCCCCCCGCTCTGACATTCCTTGACTCCCCACTCTAGGCTTCCAATGCATTGACCCCACCACCTCTCCACTGCCCCCTTCCCCAGCTTAGAGTCTGACCCATCTTCATAATCACTGCCTCCCCTACCCCTGCTCTCGTGCTCATCACACAGACCCCCACCCTGGTTAAAGGCAACCCTCCAGCCAGACTCAGCCACACCCTAAATGTAGCCGGAGAAAACCACGGAATCTCAAAGGGACCTTCAAGGCCCAGACACACATGCTTCATGTCTCCGGCCTGGTCCATTCTCTCTCCCCATCTCATGGAGAAAAATCTCACTCCCTCTATTCTCAAATCTCCAACCCTGCTTCCCCTTCCTCGTGCTCCGGTCATGATCCTGCTTCCCATCCCATCAAAAAAATGGAAACAACCAGAAGAGAAGTATCAGGGCTCCCACCATGTCTACCCATCCCCTGCACCTGCACCCACAAGGGACCCCGTCCCTCCTGCTGCAGCAGACACACCACCATATGAAGCCACGCTTGCACTTGTGTCCTGGACCTCATCCCCCCTCACGTTGCTCCTGCACTGCTCCCTCCTCTCTCAGGTCATCACGTCTTCCCTCTCTACTAGAACAGTCGCACCACCATCACTCACCTTAACATCTCCCCCCCAACACAGAATGGACAGCAAAGCAGCAGGTACCCCACTAGCACAGTGCAGGGGGGCAGGGGGAGGCTGAGGGAAGGAGACAACGAAGGATGTGGTGGGGGCTTGGGCAGCCAGACCAGCACGTGCAAAGGTCCTGTGGTAGGAGGGAGCATGCATGAAGGACGGCTGAGATGGCCTGTGCGCGGACATAGGGAGGTAGACGGGAAATAAGACCAGGCAGAGGTCAGGGTCAGGCCTCTTAAAGATGCTGAGCTTTCCCTAGAGCCCTGGGAAGCTGTTGAGTGTTTCCAGCTAGAGGCGGCTTGACCAGATTGGCATTTTCAAAGGATGTCTATGATTACTCTGTAGGGAGGGATAAAGGGGGGTGCAAAATGACCAGTGGGGAGGCCACGGCAGTCATGCAGGGAAGCCAGGACGGTGGCCTGGCCATGGGTGATGCTGCCAACGGCGAGAAACTGACCGTTTTGAGAGCTCCCAAGAGCTAGTGCAGACAGGACGGATGTCGTGAGGGATGGAGCCTACAGAGAGGAGGAGGAGAGGTCGGCAGTGACAGGTGGGCTCAGGCTTGCACAGGCAGCGACGGACAGACATTCCCTGAGCTGGTCGGTGCCTCCAGAAGGCCACAGGCTGGAGGGAGAAAGATCCCGAGTTCAGGTTTGGACCTGCTGAACGTACGGCGCCTTTAACACATCTACCAGGACATACCAGATAGACAGGGGATACCAGGTCTGGCCCTCACAGGAGAGACTGGGCCGCTGGTGACTTCACACAGCCTCCCCATAGCATCTCTTGAGCCCTTGCTCTGCGCCAGGCACCGCACTGGGAGCCCAGGGTCTGAGAAGGACTGGGCGCGGCTCGTGCAGAGGAGAGGTCAGGCTGCAAGGTATGCGTGCGGGCCGCCAGCACGAAGCGCGGGGCCCTTAGAAGAGAGACGTGGAGGCACCACTCACGAGCCCTTGGTCTGGGGTTGCGCACTGTCCCGGATTTGTGAGGAGCCTCGGGGCACGTCGGCACCGTGCTCTACACCTCACCGCCCACACGGAGCCCTTATAAAGATGCCCGGCACCGGGTTGGCACCGACAAAGTATTTGTCAGATTGAATTGAGAGAAAATGAAAGTACTTCGCAAATACACTGATTTGTCATTTGAACAATAGGGAAGATATTTTAGCCTCTTAGCAGCGGAAACGAAGACTTCTCAGGAGAGAAGGGCGGGTGGTGGGACGAGGGGAGAAGTCCTAGAGGGACCCCTGTGAATTCTCCAGGGCAGGGCGGAGAGGTGGGGTGGGTGAGCAAGAAGAGGAAGCGCCCAGAACACTTAGACAGGAAGCAAGCCCCAGGGGAGCATTTCCAGTGAATCGTTGTGCTCCCGAGACCCCACCAAGCTTCAGTGATGTTACCAGAAGTCCCCATAAGCTCTGGAGAATGGTTTTTCTTGCAGAAGTCAGGAAAGGGGGAGAATCTGGTGCAGAGACAGCGAATGGGGGGTCAACCACCTTCTCTGTAACATATAAGAGCTAGAAATGTCTAAAACGCCTATCTTTATGTACGTACACCTGTATCCTATATAACCAGGTGTATACGACATGTAAGAATGCCTTAAAATTCCTAAATAATATCTATAGGACACAAGAAAACCTACTGGAGGCTCAACACTCTATAGGAAAATAAATTGCTAACACATACTGAGGACTGTATTAATTAGGTTATTAGCTCCTGTCACAGAAAAATCCCAAATGTCAGTGGCTGAATATAGTCAGCGTCTAATTCTCCCTCACAAGGATGCCCCCAAGCACTTTTCCCGACGTGCCAGCCACGGGCAGCCCAGCCACGGGAGCTGCCACGTCTCCCAGCTCGGGGTGGGTTATTTGCGCATTCAGAGAAAGTTCAACGACATGGGCTATAGCTGGGCTGGTGCCGGGGGTAAACGGTGTGTGAAACACACGGAAGTTTCTGCTGTCACGAAGCCGAGCCGCTCACAAGCTCTATTCCACGCATCGGTCCTTAAGGAGATCACATTCACTAGTTGGCTCATTCACTTAGTGGTCGCTGGCTGGGGCGGCGGTGGGGGGCGGTGGCCTGGGCGGCGGTGGGGGGTGGTGGTGGGGCGATGGGGGGGGGCGATGGCTGTGACGTTGGGTTTTCACCTGAGCCGCTGTTCACCTTCTCAGCCATCGCCCCAGGAAAGATTTAGAGTCAACGGGCCTCCATTTGAGCCCTGCTTCCATCATTTCCTGGCCATGAGTACTTACTCGGATCAAGTAGCCTCCCTGAGCCCCAGTTTCTTCCTCGGTATAATGGAGGAGATAATACCCCCCTCACAGGCCTGTGGTAGAGCCAAATTCATGAGCCTGGCAGAGGGCCCAAGCCCCAGGGGGGGCTCAACCTCTTCCCTGCCCCCAGCCCGGGAGCATTTCAGCACAGCTGGGGGCTGGGCGCAGTGCATTCCAGGCACAGCAGAGGGGTAGGCGCTTTTGCAAGCTCATTTAAGGGCCGTGGGAACGTTTGTCAGCATCCACGTGGGGTCTGCCTTCTTTGCAGAGCGATCTGCTCTCTGCCAGGCAAAATGCGAGATGACTCCCAGCCGAGCCGGGGCACAGAGGCGGACGGACTGACCCGTTCATCAGCCTCCTCCTCGGGCGGCAGTCCCCAGCCCCGAGCCAAACCTCTGCTGCCCGCCAAGCTTCAGCTAATCTTCTGAAGCCTCAGTGCAGGGATGGAAGGCTGGGTTTTGAAGTCTTAGGCCTTAGATCCTCTCGGCGGCACCGCAGGTGTGTGTGTTTTGATTCACCAGGCAGATGTCCAAACAGACAAAGCGATACCTTCCTTCAGGGGCCAGGGAGAGGGCTGAGCCAGCTTCAGAAGAACAAGAAATCAGCAAGAGGCCGGTGGGTGCTGAGCCCCTGGAAACTCTGATGTTTCAAGTGTCCTTTCTCCTCTTGTTTTCCAGGGAACTTCAAAGGTCTCTGCAAGCAAATCGATCACTTCCCAGAGGATGCAGATTACGAAGCTGACACAGCAGAATACTTCCTCCGTGAGTGCATGCAATTTTTTCTCCCTTCTGGGGGTGGGTCCTATCCATCCAACCTCTGGAGCACCAAAGGCCAGGACTATCTAGAGATCCCTGTCTCAGCAGAGGGCAGGAAAAAGCTGAGCCTCCCTCCTTCCCTCCTGTCCGGAGGCCAAACCTTCATGCATGCTGTTCCCTCTGCCTACAACCCTCTTCCCTCCCCTTTGTCTGATAAACCACTACCCATCCTCCAGGTCGCAGGCTGAAACATCACCTCCTACAGGAAGTCCTCCGTGCCCCTGCATGGGTTCCCAGGGCACAGCACCTTTATCATGCTGTGGGGTCCTTGTCTATTTGTGTAAACATCTCCCTGGCGGTCTTGGGACCCTCCCTTATCCTGTCCACTTCCCAGCCCAGTGCCCTGCGCATAGTAAGTGCTCAGTAAATAGTTCTTGAATAACTGAATGAAGAAATTCATCAGGCAGTGTCAGACTGGAACTTCTCCTGAGACAATACGTGAGATTTATTTTTCTTCCCCCACGATCAAGTCAAGGTTAAATCCTGAAGTAATAGTTGTGACCTTAAATCCATCTGAGGCATATTATCAGAGAAAGCATTTTGAGTCCCAAAGAAAATTTCTCAAGAATCAACAAAAACTAACAAGGTAAAATGCTCCCTGAGAAAGGGATTTCCAGGAGAGGGGCTGAGGGTCCTCGATGCCTGGGACAGCAAAGCCACCTGAGCAGAAGTGGTTGAAAGCTCTGCTCCGGGCTCTCAGGAGGCTCTTCCAGAAGAGGTTTGCTCTCTTCCCAGGAGCATGCCCACCTGCTGCCCCCAGTGCCCTTCCCAGCTGCTCAGAGGCCGCTAATGCCTCCCTTCCCATCCCCCACAGCAGAATGGCTAGCATCACCCTCCGTTCACTTTTATGGAAAGTGTAGGAGGCATTTCATCACATGGATCACCCTGTCTCTTTCAATAACTACTCCTCACATCAAAGCCAACTCCCGGGTCAGCCTGGAATCAACCTGGTTTCATTGAAAAGCGCACGGAACATGAAGTCAGCCAGGCAGCGAGGAGGGGAAAGGGAACACGATGTAATTTACAGATTTCTTTTTAAAGGGAGAAAAGTATCTTACAATGCTCATCATTTCCTTTTATGAATTCCCGAAAGACACTGCTCTTAAATGGAATTCCTAAAAGACGGTTTGATCGTCCTCCCCCACTTACCATGTTGGGGCTCTTGAAGGAGCGGGGGGTGGGGGTGGCATAAGGGCAGGCTGAGAAAATCGAGGGGAAAGAACGGCGTGCCATCTGTGGCCCCAGGCAGCTGGCCCTGGGAGACGGGCATGGCACAGATGCAGCCTGCTGGTGGAGGTAGAAGTGGGGGACCAAAGCTCAGCCTCACACCGGGAGCCCCACTGGTTGAACACAGTGAGGATGTAATACTTAATCAGCTAGCCGCCAAGGGATGGGCGTAGGAACTGTCTCCTTCATGGCTGTTCCTCGAACAGCTTCTGGAATAGAGTAGGTGCTCCATAAATGTTGTCTGTTAACTAAAGGACAGATATAGGATTCTTCAGTGGCTATTTCTACCTACTCTGTACCTCCATCTCCTCATTATTAAAGAGAGAAATGCTTAGAGTGTTTGGTTTATTTTGGTGTCCCTGGACAAAAGACTCGAACTGGCGGTGTTAACAGAGCAGGATTCCAAGGCTCTGATTTAAGCCTACTTAATCCAGCAGTATCTTTTTGATCATTTGTAACAAGAGTTGGCAAACTTTTTGTATAAAGGGCCAGACAGTAAATACATTAGGCTTTGTGGGTCGTACAGCCTCTCTCCCTACCCAAGGCCAAAACTTAACTTCATTTACACAAACAGGCAGCAGGCTGGATTTGGCATGGTTTGCTGACCCCTGATCTATAATATGCTAATCTTGGGCTAAACAACAAAGGTAATTTTTGAAAGTTGCAAGATGTGAGTTCCTATCATTCTCTAACAGATTCTAATCCTAATTAGATTCTCTCATTTTTATTAAGCCCTAACCTGGTTGGCTAGAGAAGCTGGAAGGCCGGGATCATTCTTCTAGAAGGATCCCGAGGCCCACTGAAGTGGGTGGAGCTAAGGCCCAGGGAGGTGGATGGAGCTTCTCCCAGAGGTGGGAGCACGTCTCCCGCAGGCAGGTGGGCGGGGCTGCCGCCGGTGGGCGGGGCTTGAGCCCGCTCCCATTTCGGGTCTGTTACACCCATCCTCACTGTGAGCCTGCCACGTGGGAGGGCAGGAGAGGGGATCACTGTCTAGAAACAGTCCCAGGAACGTAGCACGTATGCCATGACGCAGGCAGGGTTAGAAGAAAGCATGTGGTGCAGGGTGCCTGGCTCCTAACCCAAACCAGAGATCATTCCAGAAGGAATGAGACTTGGCCTCTAGAAGCATTCACTCATTCACTAACGAGACATTCACTAAGCTCTCACTCCGTGCAGGACACTGTTGTCTCAGTACCGGGGATCCAAGGGTGGAACAAACCAGGCTGGCCCCTCTGTGAACATGATATTCCAGGGAAGGGAGCAAGCGGGGAGCGGGAGCAGGAATAAGCCCCTCAGATGGTTTCAGAGCTGTGAGGGGGCGGGCGGAGGGCAGGGGGGTGTCACCTAGATGAGGGAGGACAGCTTCTCTAAATGAAGAAAAGGAAGGAGCTAAGAGGATTTGGGGGAACACATCCCTGAGAAGGGACTGGCAAGGGCAAAGGCCTTACGAAGGCAGGGCAGAGAAGGGGTGTTTGGGGGTCAGCCGAGAGGCCGGACTGGCTGAGTACAGGGCACGAATGGAGGGCATCCCACAGCATGAGGTCAGAGAGGTAGCTGAGGAGCCCAGTCACGTCGGGAAGAAATCGGATCTCATTCTAAGTGTGATGGGAACCACGAGCAGGGGACACTGATTTGGAAGGTCCGTTCTGGCTGCTGGCTGGGGAGGCGGGGAGGCCAGTCGGGGCTGTCACGGATATCCTGGACATCGTGATGAAAGGCTATGGCCGTTGGACCAGAGTGTTAGCTGTGGGGATGGCGAGAAGTGAGGGGCTGTTTGGGAGACAGGGCTGAGAGGAGTGGGGTGGCCAGGCCATTGGGGGTGGGCCCCCGGACAGGACCCTACTGGGTTTCCAAAGGACAGCAGAGAACTGTGAGGAGGGACAGGGTGGGGGCAGGTGACCTAAGGGGGTGGAAAGGGGCTCAGCAAAGAGAGACACTCTGGCTTTGACCGTTCACACCCAGCCTGCCTCAGACTCAGAGGGGCAGTGGGACAGGCAGGGTGGGCCCCAGAAAGACGGCTGGAGCTCCTGCTCTTACCAAGGTCAGGGATATAGTCTACCAGACCTTGCTCAACCAAAGGGCAGGATCTGCTGAGAGCCTGACACAGGGCCAGCACTGTTCTGGAATGGACAGAGGCCTGACCATGTGGAAGTGTGGGACGGTGGACCTCACCTGGCGGAGCCATAGCTCTCGAAAAACCCTCTGAGTGTCTTCTCCTCGGCTCTGTGGGGCTGAGCGTCCTGGTACTCAGGAGGCCAGAAAAGATCTGAGCCCCCCGGGGGCCATGGGTCCTTTTTGGCTGCAGACAAAATAAAGACCTGGACCTCCCAGCACCTGCAATCTACAATAAATGAAATGAACAAGTTAATTATATAGTCTGTTAAACTATGAGGAGTGATATGGAGAAAAATCCAGCAGGAAAGGGGGATAGGGAATTCCAGGGTGGGGATGGGGGTCAATAAAATCCTCCTTGTGAAGTTTGAGTAAAGGTCTGAAGGAGGTGAGAGGGAGCCATGTGGAAAGCCAAGAGGAGAATGTTCCAGGCAGAGGGAACAGCAAGTACAAAGGCCCTGAGACAGGAGCATGCCTGGAATGTTTGAGGAACAGGTCTGAGGCCAGAAAGACAAGAGTAGAGCGAGCAAGGGACAGCCAAGGAAGAGCCAATGCAGAGAGGCCCAGAGGCCCCTGCGGGTCATAGAAAGGGCTTGGGTATTGCAGAAAGCCATCAGAGGGTCTCACATTCTACAGGACCCTCTGGTTGCTACATTCGTAAGATACTGAAATAGGGCAAGGGCAGAAGCAGGCAGAACAGTTAGGAGCCTGCTGGCAATAATCTAGACAAGAGAAGGTGTCCTGAACCAAGGTAGAAGCAGTGAAGGAGATGGGAAGGGGTCAGAGCTGGAAAATATTCCCAAGGACCTGCAGATAGGATTTCCAGAAAGTCTGCATGTGGATTTCCCAGGGAAGAAAGGAGTCAGGGTTTGAGTCCAAGGCTGGGGTTAGGGAGAATGGGAAGCTCAGTGTCAGCCACCTTAAGTCAGAGAGGCCTATGGGACTCCCTGGGGAAATGCCCTGGAGTCTGGGACTCCCAGGACAGGTCCTGGCCCAAGACAGGAGTGTGCCAGTTGTCAGCAGGCAGATGATATCTAAAGCCACGAGACTTGATGAATGGACCAAGGCAGCAGTGCAGAGAAGAGGGGCAGGGTCTGAGCCCCAGGATGCCAAGGCTTAGAGGCCAGGAAGATGAGAAGGGCCCAGGAGAGGAGGCTGAGGAAGGTGGCAAGTAGGTGGCCTAGGTCACTCCTACCATCCTCATTCCACCAGCTGGACTGAGGATCTAGAGCTGAGAGGAAGGAGAGAGAATGCCAGAAGGACATGGCTGGACAGGAATGCAGAGCTCATCTCCTGGGCTGGCAAAGAAAGTGGGACTCACTTGCTCTCACACCATCAGGCCAATTTTTGGGCATCGTCCAGAGCCTCTTGAGGGGAGAAGGCAGGCACCCAATCAGTATCTGATGGAATGAATGATTGAATGAATGAATGCTCTTACCCCACCCTCACCCCCATAGGTATTTGAGGAGTTCCACGGCTTCTCCGGAACCACAGAATCCTGGGCCTCCTGACATCTCGGCCCCACGAAGGTGTGGCCAGTGTGGCCCTCACCCACCCATCACTAGCTTACGCAGGAACAAATGGTGACCAGACCTGTTTTCCCAGCAAGCTCTGGGGGGCCACCGATGTGTCTGCTCTGGTGTTTCCCCATCCTTATCCCTCCTTAGCAAAGCTTGAGCGCAGGTGAAGACAGAGGCAGTGATGACCCGGGTGCGACTTCCTTTGATTGCCAGTGTTCGTCCGTGTGTCTGTCTGTCTTTATGCACGAGGGGGTGAGTCTGCTGTGTTCTGTGTCATTTGGTGCCTGTGTGTCCATGCATCTGAGCGTCTGTCTGAACATGTAAGTGCATGGTTGCTTGTGTCTGTGGGTCCCTGCAGGGGGTGTGTGTGTGTGTGTATGTGTGTCCAGGAGATGGGAGTCGGTATTTCCCAGGGGCCACAGTGTGATTTGGAAACATCCGAAGCTGCCGCCCTTTCTCACTCACATCCATGCAACCAGAGCGAACGTTTCTGCAAACAGGGCCAACCCCCTGCAAGCTGCACATGGTGACACTCCCAGTTCGGAACTGGTTCATTTCTTTAAGTGCTGGTTGCACCCAGCAGGCTGACGTCACCACCTGGTCCTGACTCACAACCGGCCCTGGGATAAGCACCAGCCTAGGGAACCCCGGGCCCGTGAGAAACTGCACCAGTCCCTTCGGCCACAATGAGAACTAACATTTCCGGGCGCTCGGCGCAGACCAGGCGCTGTCGTAATTGCTTAAAATGTCTTGACTCATGACTCTCATCGCAGGCTGTGAGCTGGGTGTGCTCACGATCTCCCTACGGCAGGGGGACAACCGAGGCTCAGGAGGGCCGCCTCCCTCCCGACTTGGTGCCGCTGATCGGCAGCCCGGGGCACAACAGGGAATGGGACAGCCTCTGGCGCCTGCGCAGATGGCACTCCCCAAGCAAGCTCACAGAGCTTCCAGAAATCTTTTCCTACGTCATTCTATACAGCACACTTAACTACTTTAGGCGTTATCTGCGTTCCCCTTCACAACACCCTGGGAGGTAGGTCCTGTCGGTGTCCCCATTATACAGACGAGAAAGGGGAGGCACAGAGGCTACCCTTCCAGTGGGGGGGGGGGCTGGAGCCCCAAGGAGGCCACGTGTGGAGCCCAGACTCTTAACCACCACTCTTGACTCCTCTCTCTCCCCTCATCCGCCATCTTGCCATTCCTCTTCCTCCTTCCCTGAGGATGGTCTCCTCCAGGAACACCTCCTCCCTCCTCCTCCTTCCCCTGTGCTCCCTCCCCCTCTCCCCCCACTCTCTCACATTCATACACGCATGCTCACACAGACATCCGTGGTCCTGGCCACCCCATCCAGCACAGCGTGGAAGGGAGCGAGGGAGAGATGCCCAAGAGCTTAGAAGTTCCTCCTGAGCCACTCCTGGGCGATCTTGTCCTGGGCGATCCTGTCCTGTACGAATGGGCCAAATCCCAAGTGGGATAGCAAACATTAAGAGTTGAGCACCACGCCCAGGAAATCGGGAGCCCATCCTCCATACACCTGGTAACAGCAACCATTCTGATCGAAGGCCACAAGTGACACAGGGAATAGATAGGACGGTGCCCTGGCCTGGCTGAGTGGCCCCTGAGGGGAGGTCTGGGGCACACAGGACCATCAGAGACAGACAGCACGGGTCTTCCAGTTCCCTGAGCAAGGATTCTTTCTCCAGCCCAGCTCACGCTGCTTCCTCTCCCTGGAACACTCCACACCCTGTCTCTTTTCTGCCCTGTTGGCTTCTCCTTATCCATCAGATGCTAGCTCCAACATCATTCCCTCCGGGAAGCCCTCCTTGATCCCCACATGAGCTCAGAGGGGCAGGAGGCACAGGCCTGAGAGCCAGGGAGTGCAGTGGTCAGACACCCAGACCCTAGAGGCAGACCGCCTGGGTTCACAATCCAGCTTCTCCACTTCCTTGCTGGGTGGACTCAGAGAAATGGCTCAACCATTTTTAGCTGTGCCTCAGTTTTAGCTGCTGTCTGAGGGGGTAATTCCAATACTTACTTCGCAGAGTTGTAGGGAGAACTGATGAGTTAATATACGTACAGTGCTTAGAACAGTCCCAGCGTACACTAAACACTCAATGAACATTAGCCATCTACATGTGACATTAGCCCGTCACTTGGCTTCATAGTGCCATATGGATACCTTCCAACTCATAGCACTTTATCCTCGTTGATAATTATATGTTTATCTGTATTATTATCTGGTGACATACATCTCCTTCATGAGAACCTAAGCCCCATAAAAACATGGACCAGGCCTGTTTTTGAACCCCTAGCTCTCCTATGCCCAGCCTGGAACCTGTCACCGTGGCGGGCACTCAGTCCGTATTTACTCACTGAACTCACAGCTAATCAAAAGCAAAGCATCTCCCCACCCTGGACCCCGCGGCCTTTCCCCGGTATAGCATATTACATGCTCAGCCAGGAATGGCCAAACTGCAGCTCGTAGGCCAAATCTGGCCCACCAACTGTTTTTGCAAATAAAGTTTTATTGGAAAAGGACCACACTCATTTGTTTACATATTGCCTCAGGCTGTTTTCATGCTACAACAGCTAAGTTGGGTAGTTGCAATAGAGAACATATGCCTCGCAAAGCCAGAAATAGCTACTATCTGTCTTTTGACAGAAAAAGTTTGCCAATAACCAGCTTTAGGTATCTGTAATCTCCATGAAGCCAAGGCCACGGCCTCGTGGGGTTGGTCTGAGGTTTCAGTGGGTTTATCCACGTGCCAGGATGGGGCCTGGCACATAGGAAGAGCTCCATAAATGTTGGTACGTACTGCGTGGTTCCATATGCTTACTCGTAGGAGATCAATAAATATTTATTCATTGAATAAATCAGATACCTTCTGCTCCTCATGACAGATTTTAGCACTGAAACCACACTAGCTTCGGTGGGAATCAAGACAATTCATGGAAAAGTAGTATCTGGATGACATGCCGAGCAGCAGCAGGGCCTTACATTCCCGTAAGCTGGATGATAGGGTTCCTTTTCCCATTCTGCAGGATGCAGAAACAGACCCAGAGAGGTAAAGACCCTTGCCCTCGGCCACGCTGTGAAGGAGTGACAAAGCCAGGGTAAGAACTCAGGGGCACCCCCAAATCCCCACTCTACCTATGACACCACCCAGCCAGAACGACCTCCTTCGAGAAACTTCTCCAGTGTAGGAGCCCCTGCTTCAGCCTCCCTAGGCATGGTGCTGTTTACTGGCTGTCCCCTGTCACCTCCGTCCTGGGCAAACCTCTTCTGAGAGAGGCTAGTGTTTGGGTTGGCTCTGCTGGGCCGGAGAGGCTACTGTTTGTACCGCCCCTGGTTACCCCGCTCTAGAGCACATCATAAGCTGTATGGGACCGTCTAAAGTGGTCCCATTACTCTCTGGGGCTGCAACAGCAGACCTCTCTCTCCAGCCTCCTTCCATCTTGTCTTTGCATACGTGTCCGTGTGCGCACGCACACACACACGCACACACACACACACACACACACACGACTGCGCACACAGCATCCCAGCTCCCTCCACAGCTGGTGCTCCCTCTCTCTGCTGTCTGGAAGGCTAAGTTGGGATATCCGGGCGCTGCCGGCAGGCTGAGCCGACGCCATCAAGCCCCGGCTGCCTGGGAGGCATTTGCTCTGAGGGTGCAGGCTGGGTTTGCCAAATGTGGGCATACGGTGGGCAGGAAGCACCGCTTTCTTGGAGGGAAAAGACTGCAGAGCTTCCTCCCTGGCTCTGCTCCTCTGAGCCACAGCGGCTGCCCCTCTCGGAAGTCACACCAACCTGTCTTTCCCCCTTTTTGCTGTCACCCTCCATTCCCAGCTGGTCAGACATCACATCCCCACACGGAGAGGGCAGAAGCATGAGAAATCATCTAACGGTCCACCCCCACTTTTACACATGGGGAAACCAGAGGGGGCGAGATACCTGTCTCAGCCACACAGCACGTGAGTGGCACAGCTGGGACCCCAAACCCAGAACTCTGTACTCTGCAGCACCCTTCCAGGCTCCTTGGAAGCCCCATAGGGAGAGTACAGGGTGGTCCAAAAGTGGGGCTGATCTGAACTTGAATCCTGACTCATGAGCTGGGCTGTCTTGGGCAAGTTACTTTGCCTCTCTGAACTTCAGTTTTCTTGTCTATAAACTGGAGCTAAAAAACACAGCCCCCTGGGCTGTTATAAGGATTACATTAGAGAATGTATGTTAGGTACTCATTCATGACTCGACACAGAGTAGGTGCTTATCAAAGATTCTCTCTTCTCTCCTGAGTCTTCAATAAGCTTTCCTATCCCCAGGTGCTTACAAAGAAGAGGATTCAGGCAGCACTGAGTGTGCATGTCCAGGCATCATGTATGCATGTGTAGGGGTGTGGGGGCTGGGGGATTGGGCTGGGGACACAACAGTTGTCTTAAAATGGCTTGCACGGGGGGAATGTCCACTCAGATCTGGGGGGAGGCGGTCCGTCCCTGCTTACGGGAGAGGAGAGCCCGATTGCCCAGTAACCCAGCTGCTCCCCCTGCTTGCCTCATCCTCTGGCTCCTAGTTCAGGTTCACCCTTCTTCAAGTCCCCCTAAAATAATCCATTCACCCAACAGCCTCAGTAAGCTGTGTAGACTTCCTGAAGATCCAGGGGGAAGAGAGAGGAGAAGTTTTATATCACACATCACAGCCAACTGCCTAAAATCCTCTTGGAAAAATTCCTCAAGTTCTATACAGAAAAACTCCCTTCTCCACAGATTTCTGCGGCCACACTACCACTAGAAGGGATGGGGAGCGAGGGGAAACTCTACTCCTGGCGACTTCCTCTCCAAAATGCACATCCCCAGCCAACCAACCCCTCCGCCTCACCCCTGGCTGAGCCAAGGGGCCCTAAACTTCCTCAGAAGCCACTTAAACAACCCAGACATGTAAAGAAATCCTCCTTTCCCTCCCAGGAGCCTCCAGACGCTCTGCCTCCTACCTGGCCCACAGCTCCCAGGACAGGGACTCAAGCCCTGAGGTCACCACCGCCTTATTTGAATCTGGAGAGAAAGACTATTATACTCTCCAGAGACACTTTGTGGAGGACCCGGCACCTCTGGGTCCCCATCCGGACACTGCCCCCCCC